>NW_023603252.1:0-36157 GCF_014898055.3 Talpa occidentalis | reverse complement strand
TAGTTGTTGAGTGGAGGAGTGAAATTATATCTCAGCCCCCATTTCTCCTCAGTTATTTTCTGAGTCTGTTGCTCATAAAATTCTACTCAAGATTCAGGGTAAAGGGGATTCCTCCTTTTGATGAAAGAAAATCTTCAAAGTCAAGCATCAATGTCACTCTATGGTAAGGTTTTCTGAAAAAACTATGAAGGAAAAAGTTTTGTCAGCTCTGTCCCCAAAGAGCAGCAATTTATTCATGTTTCTGAATATCTGGTAATATCATACTCAAAAGTCTTTTTTTTTTTAAGATTTATTTTTATAAGCACTGGGTACAGTCAGAAGTGCGGGAGGGTGAGAGAATTCACCAGAGCCAGAGCAGGGAGCAGAGCGGGGAGCAGAGCAGGCAGAAGGACCGAAGTACACTGCTGAGGGGAGCAGGGGGTGGCAGGAGAGGTCTGCGTGCCATGTGGGACCCTCCTCCGGTGGCCGGGGAGCAGCAGGGGATCGAACAGTGCAGCAGAGGCTGCGGGCAGCTTCGCAACCCAGCTCTCAACTGCTGTGCCACTGGGGAGGCCCTCATACTCAAGTCTTAATTACAAAGGACTTTGTTTTTTTTTTTTTTTTTTTTTTAGAAATGACCAGTTTTTGTTTTTTTTTTTCTTTTTTTTTCTTTTTATTGCTACTAAATAGAGTACCTGGCATAGAGGACTTTCTTAACAGTTATACATGGGATGGATGGATGAATGATTGGCTGGAAATAACTCACCGATTATTAGAAAGTTAACATTCATAACCTTTTTCCCTCTGGACCTCTACCTCTGTTTTCTCTTTATAAACAGATATGTTCACATTAACAGAAATCTAAAATGTGAACATTTAACAATTTGTTTAGTCCATAGTGCCATCATATTGGACATCTAATGCTTTGACACATGGAAAACAGGCGAAAAGGTTAATAGCAAACATTGTCTTTTAATTAGATTCTCCCACGCAATATTGCTGTTCCTTACTGCAAGCTTTCGGAGAAATTGGGAATGCCTCCTATTCTGATTTATGCTGACTGTGTCTTGGCAAACTGGAAGAAAAAGGATCCCAATGGGTATGTAAACAGCAATATGATAGGAATTAAATGAATGTATGCTGTTTAAATCCAAAGAGTTAGTCATTGGTTTGATTTTGTGGTTTTTTTTGTTTTTGTTTTTCTTTAAAGATTTATTTATTTTTATACAAGAACCAGGGTACAGGCTAGATGTGCGGGAGGGTGAGAGGATTCACCAGGAGACAGAGCGGGAACAGAACAGCAGACTGACGAAACACTGCTGAGGGGAGCAGCAGGTGAGACAGGAGAGGTCTGCTTCGCGATGTGGGATTCTCGCTGGCCAGCCGGGATCGAACCCGCATTGCAGAGGCCGTGAACAGCTTCACAGCACAGCACTCAATCGCCTGTGCCACCAGGGAGGCCCCTTGTTTGATTTTTGGAAGCACACCTTTCTTCTCTGTTGTTCTTTGTTATAAGGGTATTATTTCTTTACCTCATGTATCTATAACTACAAAAGTATTTTTCGTGTAAGAGAGGTGTACAATTAAATGCAAGGAAATGCACAAAACTTAATTGTTCAGTCTGATGAATTTTACTGTCATATATACACGTTAACTCCAAGCAACATACAGAATATTTCTACCACACAAAAAAATTGCTTTGTGCCTCTTCTCATTCAGTTCCCTCCCTACCTGCCCAGGCAAATATATTCTGGTTTGTCTTATTAAAATGAGGTATTTCAGTTATTGGATTTCATATTAATGAAATTGTAGATTATGTAGTCATCTGGCTTCTCTGATTAACATGTTTTGGAAATCTATGATTTTAATATTTAAGCGTCTAATTGAGTTTAATTTGACTCATCTTCAGTAGTAGGGATCTGAACTGGCTTTTAGTTCAGAATCTAGTCCACTCTTAAACATTTAGCAATGGATTCTGATGCAATAAATGGATAAGAGAATTGCCGTGCCATGGGGCTCTGGGTATGTGTCTGCAGAGGAGTCTAATAGACATGGTAATACAGCAAAATGAAAGTATTTTATTTATTAGTAGTGATAGTAATTATTAGTAACAACTAGTTCCATTATGCATGTGTCCCTTGTATTTTTAATCTTTATTTCACGTAAGATGTCCTAAATTGTTAGTGATGCTTGCTTGATAAATTAAAAAAAAACATAGTCTATTTATTTTCAATATCTTGCCTTAGATAGATCAGTAGAATTCAAAGCAATCTAAGTAATATTATAACTATTTGATTTTTAACTTAGTTTTCTTCTCTCTTTCATTGTTTGATTGCTTCGTTGTTGTTTCCTAAGACCAATGACTTACGAGTAAGTATTTCATCTATTTTGATCTTTGTTTTATTCTAAGAAGTATTTGCTATTCAAAGTGAATGTGGGCTTTTCAGTATCATCTAAATGCATTTTTAAATGATCTATTGAATTCAGGCATAAAGCAATTTAAACTCTTTAAAGAGCACATAAACCCAGTCCTTAATTACACCTATCATTGTGACATGACTGTGGCTCCTTAAAGTTATAGCTAATCTCACAAAAAATGTACTTGCATATATGTAAGTATAATTAATATACATAAACACAAATGCATATACATGTATGTATTTATGACTTAATCAACTCAGTGGTGAAAACATAAATCTGTTCTTTTTGACCTTATTATTCTTGGGTTATATTTTAAACAGAGTATAAACAGTTGGGGAACAAAGGTAAATATCATAGCTATAAATTTTCCCTGGTGAAGTTTACAGAGGAGGAGGAAAGAAATATATAAAATTATGTGAGTCACTGTATGATTTAGAGGAGGGGTAAGAAGATAAGGTAACTGGTGCTCTAACCAAAGAAAAGGGACAGAGGAAGGAAGTCTTGCAGCATGCGATTTAACCTGAGTCCTGAAGAATGAGTAGGAATTAGCTAGAAGGAAAATAAAAGAGTATACATAGTGAGGAAGCAACAAGTAAAAAAGACCTTGAAATGACAAAAGTTTTGGTGTCTTCAGTTCTCTAAGGAAGCTGGTCAATCATGAGTGATGAAAGTAACAGTATGGAAAAGGGATGGAGAAATAAACTTAACCAAAGGTTATTTAGGACATTTCACTAAGAAAGGGTTTTAAACAGTTTCTTAAAATAAGTGGAAGATTATTAAATGGAAACATTATATCCCACTTTACAGTTAAGATCATTGAAGCAGAAACAGTTAAATATCTTGCTCAAATATCTTCATACAGCAAATAAGCTGCAGTTTTCTGACTTTAGAGACCATGAATTCAGTAACCATGAAACTCATATTCTGATATTGTGACTGTGTTTACATCAATGCAAAGCTTCAATTTTTAAAAAATTAGATTTAATCATTCATTTGAACTTTCCAGAGAATTCCGATATGAGGCATATATAAATCCCTGAAATTGATTCAAGTTCACGGATAAAAATATGTATATGAATGCATTTACTTTTTTTTCAAAGATTATTTATTTATTTTTGCATAGTACTGGGTTGCAGGCCAGAGATGTGGGGGGTGAGAGGATTCACCAGAGACAGAATGGGGAATAGAACAGGCAGATTGACTGAAATACACTGCTGAGGGGAGCAGCAGGTAAAACAAGAGAGATCCGCCGTAACAGAGGTAGCTCCCTGCCTGGAGATGAATTCAGGCTGTCAAAGTGGGCCTTCGCGGTGGTAGAACTGAGACTTAACCTCTAGGCCACCAGAGAGGCCAATGAATGCATTTGTTCAGCAAACAACTTTACTTTACAAATATCTGTAAAAATTTCTATATGTGTATGAAAAAATGAGATAATGGAAGCAGTAATAGTCTAAGTTCTGGAACGGAATTCTAGAACCAAGTTCTACAATGGAATTTTAGGTCCCAACTTAATCTACTACTAATTATATGGTATTAGACAACTGATGCGTCCATATGTGTCCCTTGCATATTTTTTTTTTTAAAGAGGCGTGTATTTTTTTATTTATTTGTTTGTTTATTTATACATGCACTGGGTACAGGCAGAGGCGCGGGAGGGTGAGAGAATTCACCAGAGCCAGTGTGGGGAGCAGAGCAGGCAGAAGGACCTAAGTACACTGCTGAGGGGAGCAGCGGGCGGCAGGAGAGGTCTGTGCGCCATGTGGGACCCTCCTCCGGTGGCCAGGGAGCAGCCGGGGATCGAACCGACGCCGCAGGGGCCGCGGGCAGCTTCGCAACCCAGCGCTCAACCGCTGCGCCACCGGGAGGCCCGTCCCTTGCATATTTAATCTTTATTTCACTTAAAATGCCCTAAAGTGTTGTGATGCCTACTTAAGAAATTTTAAAAATAACATAGTTTTTCGATATCTTCAATATCTTGCTAATATCAATATCCCTAATGACTTAATGGTGGTAGTTTACTTGTCCCACAAAATGATTTTGAAAATAAACAGGATTAAAAATGCTTGGGAGGGCCTGCCCTGGTGGCGCAGGTGGTTGAGCGCAGCGCTGTGAAGCTGTCCGCATCCTCTGCAGCTGGTTCGATCCCTGCAGGCCAGCGAGGTTCCCACACAGCGAAGCAGACCTCTCCTGTCTCACCCGCTGCACCCCTCAGCAGCGTCTTTCGTCCATCTGCCTGTTCTGTTCCCCACTCTGACTCCAGTGAATCCTGTCATCCTCCCACGGATCTGGCCTGTACCCTGGTTCTTGTATAAATAAATAAATAAATCTTTAAAAAAAATTCTTGGGGGCTCCCTGGTGGCATGGGGGGTTAGGGTGCAGCCTATAGGGCTTTCCACAGCCACTGCAGCATGAGTTCAATCCCTGACCGTCCAGGGAGCAACCCACATGGCGCAGCAGACCTCTCCTGACTTACTCACTGCACCCCTCAGCGGTGTATTTCAGTCCATCTTCCTGTTCTGTTTCCCACTCTGTCTCTGGTGAGTCCTCTCACCACCAAGCCCCCCACATACACCTCTGCCCTTTACCCCAGTTCTTGTATGCATAAATAAATAAATCTTTTTTTAAAATGCTGGAAAACCAGAAAGTACTCAACAAATATGCCAATATTTTGGCTACATTCCTGACTTCATTTTCTGATTTTCTTAGGAATATGGACATTCTGTTCTCGTTTCCTGGTGGGGATTGCAGTAAAGGATTCTTCTTGGTTTCCCTCTTGGTGGAAATAGCAGCTGTTCCTGCAATCAAAGTATGTCTATTGATAGTGTAAAATCTGTCTCTTGTTTCATGTAAGCAGAGCAATCATTTAATAACTAACTGTTATATTAAGCAAGGAAAAAAAGTTATCCTGACTATATACAGCACTGATTTAATTAGATGTAGTGGGTCATTTGCTAAAAATAAATATTTTATTTATTTTTGTGTATCACCTAAAATATAAAATGTTGGAGCCATATATTTAGAACCTAATGTGAAATCTCAATAAAAGAGAAATATGTTCAATATACTTTATTATTATATCACATAATGAGATATATAGTGGTTCTGACCATTAGAAATATAAATACATAAAACTATATAAACATACGTAAATAAATAAAACAAATCCAAGTTTGATTAAATATCAGGCAATTAGTCAAACAATTAGAGATTACTCATAGATGGAAAGACTAAATTTAGTTCAGGCATTAAGACTTAGGAGAACTTTATTTTATGACAATGCTAAGTGAGAGGAAATCTTGTGTTTTTTTTTTTTTTAAGGTAATTCCCACTATATACCATGCACTGCAACAGGAGGACTGTGAAACTTTACAAAAGGCTCTATGTGATGTAGCTTCTTGTCTGGACAAAGCCCTTGAAACGTTTAAGCAAATTCATGGCAAGTATTGTTAGCCACGTGGTATTATAGGCAGACCATCAAATGCTTCTGATTATGTAAGGTGTGGATTTGTTTACAAGAGAGAAGCATATAATATTATTACATTTATCACTGAATCATGCTTTCCACAAGGTAAGATCATTTTATCCATTTTATAAATATGAGAACCTAAATTTGCATAAGATAAGATAAATGACCTACAGTTACATAGGTGGTACACAGAGATGTCAGAATTCCAAACTAGTTATTTAACTCTAAGAAATGTCCTTGGTTCCCACTAGAAATCACGGAGAAACTTGCCAACTGTGTAAATTGTTTTGAGTCCTTGAAAAACATAGTTTTTGTTAGATACACATATAAATTCTTCTTTCACAAGTTAACTAAGAAACATCATACAAAAGCCATTGAGCTCAGAAGTTATAGCAAACTTAACAGCTAGAAAACAACAATAACCAAAAAAGGAAATAATAAGGGTTTGCAAAAGTAAATTTGTCCTACTGAACAACCTAAATAGGGTATGTGACTTTCATGCTGGGCTTTGAGTCACTGCTGACTTGTCCTTGGCAAGAAGATTGACTTTCAAATAAAGACATTATTAACAAGCTTTGGGAAACAAATCCCAGGGATGTGATTTATAATGCTACTGGGTTTTCTCTTTCTGTTTTCATTTTTGTTTGGGCTTGCTTCTTTATGTAAGTTGTTTTTGTTATATCAATAAGCACATGATGTAGACTTAAAGAAATGATGATGACTTAATTAACCTGCTGACAATAAGTGGCATGTGGACACAGATTCTTCAACCCAAGCTGTTAGCTCTAAGGTAGACCCTATTTGGTGGACACAGTAGTTGAGTGGAGTTCCTCTGGGAGAGGGCAGGAGAGTTAATGCTTTTCCATTCTTGCACAGATTGACCTAATGTTCTTCCTGCAGCCTATGCTAAAATTCACCATCAGTTGTTTAAAGTATTTTGTTTCCACCTTCTAGCTATGATGCTGCTTAATAAAATCCATCTCATCTTTTTACAGTACATGTGGACCC
This sequence comes from Talpa occidentalis, assembly GCF_014898055.3. Classification (NCBI taxonomy): domain Eukaryota; kingdom Metazoa; phylum Chordata; class Mammalia; order Eulipotyphla; family Talpidae; genus Talpa; species Talpa occidentalis. The sequence goes on along the minus strand of NW_023603252.1, from coordinate 29,283 downwards.
AAATGACTTTTTCAATGTTCTTCGTATATACTTGGCTGGGTATGTAATATCTGCCTTGAATTCATTTTCTTTCAGACAATTAATTTAAGGAACACATCAAATTCCCTCCAAGTTCCCCACTATCCATCAGGTTTAGAAACAAATTATATCCTTAATACACTAGACTAAAATACACTATGTATTTAGTGCTAATCATTTTTAAAGAGAGTGGAATGATCTTTGCTAAGGTTTCATTCATAGAACACATATGCCAACTTTGCTCAGAACCATTTTATTTATTGTTTTCATGCATAAAAATTAGTGGAAAGGGTGGTATGGAAGAAGAGCAATAAAAAAAATAACAAAAAAAATGTCTATTTCATGTTACCTTACATTCATTCTTATTGGTAAGAATTTATATCTGAAATTTGACTGTTAATCCCAATAATGATTATTCATTCCTTTCTGACCTAGTTGGAAAGGCAACTCCCAGATGCCAGAGGGTCTGCTGTATGAGGGAGTCTGGGACACCCCTCAGGCATATGCAGGCGGCAGTGCAGCCCAAAGCAGCCTCTTTCAGTGCTTTGATGTTCTTCTGGGCATTCAGCATCAAGATGGAGGTGAGTGGAAATGACAATCATCATCACCTGTGTTAATACAATAGCATTTTAATTTCTAAAAAGTACCTTCACCTCAATACCTCCCTTTATCTTATCTCATGCTTAGGAGAATAATTAGAGACTTGATTATGTTGCCATCATCCCATTTTACAGATAAAGAAACAAAAACTTAAGGAGATTAAGTGACTGTTAACCAGCTAGAAAACACTGAAGCCAAAACTCAAAGTTTGTCACCCTCGTGATCTGGGCATATGAGTGTGTACATAAGACCTGACTGAAGCCAATATCACATGTTCTGAAATATACGATCAGATTCAGAAAAAAATCACCTGCAAATGAGATAGGACTATGAGCTGAAGTTGGGAAGGTAGAGCCCTTAATGATGATGAGAGACTTGATATTGTTCTGGTTAAGCCATCCTGCTGCCCCAGCGGCCCAGGGTCAGTGCTGGCACCAAGGCTTAAAGCCTAACCACTGTCATTGGCTCCTTCAAAAGGTTTAGAGGGGCCAGAGGAAGAAACTTCTTTTTACTTTTCTGTTTTCTTAAACTTATATATTGCACAGTCAAAGGCGGGAACTTCTAGCTGGATGAAAATATGCTTGCTTCATAGTTGTCACTTATTTAAAAATATCTTAAACTCTTTTTGACTCAGTGTCCTGATTTGTTAAGTATAGATTATATTATATACTCTGTCTGTATAATTAGATTCCTAGAAGGACAAATACAGTAGGAAAATAAGAAATGAGGCAAAAAAAAAAATTTACTACAAAAGAGTCACTCATCTGGCTTTCAAAAGTAATTGTATTTTAAAATTCTCTTTACTAACAATAAGACTAATAGCCTTCTAATAGGATAGTTGTGAACTCATGGCCTCATGTTATATTGTTATGTATGCTATGTAGACCTGTTACTGCCCACTCACTATGCCCTCACTCTGCCCTTCTCCTCTGGACTGGGGAGATGCTTGGCCTCTCTATTAACTCATCTTTCTCATGTTCTTTTAGAATCTTCTAAATTCCTCCAGGACATGAGAACATACATGCCACCAGCTCACAGGAACTTTCTTCGATCATTAGAGTCAGAGCCCTCAGTTCGTGAATTTATCAAGTCAAAAAATGATGCTAACCTTAAGGACTGTTATAATAAGTGTGTGAGTGCCATGGTTGCCTTAAGAAACTACCATTTGGCTATAGTGTGTAAGTACATCGTGACCCCTGCACGCCAGCAGTCTCAGAAAAACCAAACAGCAGAAGAGTCAGAAGCAGCAGAAAATAGGGGCACTGGAGGCACCAATATCATGGATTTCCTAAAGACTGTTAAAAACAGAACTCAGCATTTCCTATTGTAGTGATATTAATGCAAACCAAACAAGGGCACAGCAAGAGATTTAGAAGTCCTTTGATCCAGCTATAATTAAATGCTTTTCTGTGTGATACCTATTCCACACTGCAATCCTTCAAAATCTCAGATATACTCCTATATGTTCTCTACAGCAATAAGAAGTCTTTCAAATTTCCTATTCGATTGTATGTTTTCTTGCTACATAATAAACTGAGGATCTCAGGCACACCGCATTTTTTGGTATTTTTTTTATTTAGTTAAAATTGGTTTAAACACTGTATACAATTCAGAGGTATTGCATCACCCTCTTCAGATGTGTGTTACACAGCACACCACCACAAAGACACCCCTCGTCTCCACCACAGTCCACTGGTCCACACCTTTCTCCTTCCCTTGTTGCTCTCAATTCTACCATCAGATTTCTAGGTTTTTGTTTTGTTTTGTCTGTTCCTTTATTTTGTTTTTCCTATATGCCACATATGGATGAAATCCTGTATTTGCCTTTTCTTCTTATTTCACTTAGCCTAATCCCCTCCAGTTCCATCCATGTTGTCACAAATGACAAGATTTCATCTTTTTTTTTATAGCTGAATGGTTTTGCATTATGTATTTGTATCATATTTTCTTAATCAGCTCATCTGCCCTTGAGTACTTAGGTTGACTCTATACCTTAGTACTTAAGTTGACTCTATACCTTAGCTACTATAAATAGTACTGAAATGAACATAATGCTGCATATATAACTTCAGTTTTCATAATTCTTTGGGTAGATATCTAGAAGTGGAATTGCTAGAACACATGTGTAAGGGCAGGACTGGATACAGTGCAGGTTTTCTGATCCCATGCAGACCGGGTAAAGGAGGAGTCAGAGTCCTCAGTGGTTTTGCAGGTCTTTTATTTGGGGTTCACCAGGCATATGGCAGGCAGGGGTGCTGGCTGGGGGACTGGGAGGCTGGCAGGCCTCCCAGCCCCCAGCAAGTCTTCACTCTATCTGGGCTCTCTGGCGTTCTCTGCTTCTGCTTCGGCTTCTCCTTCAGGTTCTGCTGCTGCTGGCTGGGGCTGCTAGCGTCCCCCCGTGACGCCGCCCTTAAAAAGCACAGTCTTAGCTCAGCTGAATCCCATCTACCTATGCCCACACCCTATTCCAGGTGCCCGCCATCAGGCATGCATTCAGGACAAGGATCCATCATCTATCCTGATGGCGGAAGGGCAGAAAAGCCTGACATTTTCTTTACCCTACAGTCCACCCCCTCAGGGTTTTCTGCCATATAGTCTATACATATATATACAATTTTCTAAGCAAACAAACAATGCAGCCATGGCCCACAAAAGCAAATACATTAAATAACAAAATACAACATAACAAAATATAACAGAACACAAATAAGTCCAGGCAGGGCACCAACCAAGTGCAAAAGACAATTATTGGTACCAGCAGATGAGCCACCAAATCTGCTGCCGAAGGCACTGCTCATACGAGGGAGGGGAAATCACACACGGCATCTGCTATAACACACCAGGAGCCGTCAGGCTTCCTGGCCTTCTCTGGCTGTAGTCTCTGCTACAAGGCACACACAGCATCCACCCCCAGGATGCACTAGCTCTGGGATTGGCAATTTTATTTTGTTGGGGGTAATCGCCAACCCTCAGGGTTTCTGTCTGCAGTCGCTCCAACACTCGGCCTTCATGGCCACCCATGCGACTCACAGACCCCTGCTCTCAAGCCAACCCACTGCACAAGCACATGGGTTGGGGATCCAAACTTTGCATTTGGCTTGGGCTCCACCCCAAGCCACATTCCCCACCCGTCCCCCAAGGACGGGCTCCTCAGCTCCTCACCCTCACTCAAGAATGAGCAGGGCATCACCCACAGGTGATTTTATGAGACTCACAGTTCTTCAGCATACCCAGGCTGCTTAACAGCCGCTCAGGGCTTCTCAACTTATCATCAGTACCAGCTTTTGCTTTTTTAGTTGGCTTTTTTCCTCCACCTGGCCACTGGGCATACACAGGCTGCTTTTGGCCATCTAGGCCCACTGGCCACCCCCAGATTTTCAAAAAATAAACATAACCTGCTAAGGTCCTCCGCCTTCTGGCAGGATTGTCAGTCCAAAATCATCAGTTCATCAGTCTATCAGTCCATTGGCCTTTCCCTGCTTCAGCAATGGCCTGCTGCCTCAGGGGTCATTGGCTGGTCCTTTCCGGTGTCGTTGGCTGGTCCTATCCGGTGTCGTTGGCTGGTCCTTTCCGGTGTCGTTGGCTGGTCCTTTCGGGCGTCTCCTTCACGCCAGGTCTCATCCTGTAGCTCGTGGACGTATCCATCTTCTGTACCGCCATGGCGCCTCCAGCGTCGTCACAGGCAGTCTTTTACTCCTTAGTCCCTCCAGGTCTTCGGAGGGCTCCAATACCCGTCTGCATGGATCCTGCCGACTACGCCAATTGTAAGGGCAGGACTGGATACAGTGCAGGTTTTCTGATCCCATGCAGACCGGGTAAAGGAGGAGTCAGAGTCCTCAGTGGTTTTGCAGGTCTTTTATTTGGGGTTCACCAGGCATATGGCAGGCAGGGGTGCTGGCTGGGGGACTGGGAGGCTGGCAGGCCTCCCAGCCCCCAGCAAGTCTTCACTCTATCTGGGCTCTCTGGCGTTCTCTGCTTCTGCTTCGGCTTCTCCTTCAGGTTCTGCTGCTGCTGGCTGGGGCTGCTAGCGTCCCCCCGTGACGCCGCCCTTAAAAAGCACAGTCTTAGCTCAGCTGAATCCCATCTACCTATGCCCACACCCTATTCCAGGTGCCCGCCATCAGGCATGCATTCAGGACAAGGATCCATCATCTATCCTGATGGCGGAAGGGCAGAAAAGCCTGACATTTTCTTTACCCTACAACATGGTAGAACAATTTTTGTATTTTGAGAAACCTCCATGCTCTTTTGCATATGGGTTGGGTCAGTCTACATTTCAACTAACAATATGTGAATGTTCCTTTTTCTCCACCAACATGTGTTTTTGTTCTGATCTTTTTGATATGAGCCATTGTCACAGTGTTGTAGAGCAACCCTGATACAAAACGGGGTGCCTGACTGTGGGTCCTCACCCGCGGGCTTAAAAGGACTTATCAATGCTCTACTGCAGGCACGCGCGAAAGGTTAATAAAAGGTTTATTTACAAGGGAAGGGGAAATGAGGAAATGTACAGCTCAGGGAGAAAAGTAGGAGACAAAGTTTTAAATGAGTCCTACCCGATCCGCCAATCAGGAATCCCAAATGGCACTCTGAGAGCTGGCCGCCAGCCAGGAGCGGTGAAGCCAGGAGGCGAGCCACAGTGAGCCCCCCAAGGCCCACGTGTTTTGTTTTTATATCCTGGCTGCCCAACTCCACCTTCAGGTCCCAGCCACCTTCCCTTTGGTGGTGATGGGATTTGTCTTTTCCAATGTCCTGATGACTTTAGTCTGGAGTGGGGGTGGGGTCCACAAAGCCTGTATGGGATTAACTCAGGACATCCTTTCCCTCTAACAACAGGTGTGAATTGGTATCTCATTATGGTTTTGATTTGCACTTTCCTGATGACCAGTGATGATGAACATATGTTTTCTTTGGAGGGGTATCTGCTTAGCATTTTTGTTCATTTTTTTTTTTTAATTGGGATTTGTGTATTCTTTTTCCTTGGGTAAAATTTTTTGTAGATTTTTGGATATTAGCTCCTTTTCAAATGTATGATGTGAAAATATCTTCTCTCACCTGATTGGGTGTCTTTTCACTTTAATGAGAGTTTCTTTTGCTGTGCAGAAGCTTTCAGGTTTGTTGTAGTCCCATTTGAATATTTGCTTTTATTTTCTTCACTGTTGGAGTCAAGTCCCCAAAGACATTCCTGAAGCCAGTATTGTAGAGTGTCTTACCAATATTTCTTTCTATATATTTTATGGTTTCAGGTACTACTTTGCTCCATTTTGAGTTAATTTTTGTGTTAGATGTGAGAGAATGGTTTAGTTTTACTTGTTTGCATGTGGCAAAGAGACTTTCCTTTCTCCATTTTATATTCTTGACTCCTTTATCATAGATTATCTGTCTCAGTGTCAGTTTATTTCTGGCCTCTAAGTTCTAAATTCTATTTCATTGCTATGTTTATTCATTTATTTTGAAAAAAAAAGTTTTTATGAGAAATCATCTGAACATCAGATATGTCTGGTGTTGGTTAGCAAGAATCATTTGCACATTTTACATTGATAGTGCCAAAACAGTGACTGGAAGAATTTGAGAATAAAAATCTGATTTGGGACAGAAAAATAAAAGCTATCAGACTCAGTGAGGATGCAAAAACTGACACAAGAAAATTCTTTTGCAAAATATAAATTTATTACAAAAGTCTGGAAGGGTACTCCGAGAAAAGGAAAGATTAAAGAAGACCAGCAGTAGAGAGACAAGAGGAAATGAAAAGGAAAGGAGAAAAGACAAAAAGAAACTGAGAGCAAGAAAAAAAAATATAGTAGCACACAACAGAGGTGCAGAAACTTACTTGCCCAAATGGGCCTGAAATCCTTGTAATTAAGTTGTACGTGCTGAAATACAGTGATCCACCTCCCCTCCTTTTGATTTCTAAAAGGTACATAAAGATAAAGAGGTAAATAAGGCTTCCTCAGAAGTAAATAAAGACAGGAGGTCGTTCCAAAACCCAGTTAAAAAAAAAAAAATACACTCCTCAGTCTCACTTCTGTTTAAAAAAGGAATGGATTCATCTGACAGCAGACAGGAATTAGACAGGGAGAGAAGCTGGATATCAGACAACCTCACTCCCCTAGGGAGGGGAAAACGGCAGGAAGGGAGACAAGTGATCATGGTTTCCTGATTGAGAGACTGGAAAGAGAAAGGAGAAACAGCAGAGAAGAGAGGTAATGAAAACTCTGACATCAAATCTATTTACTGTGCTGAAAAGAACCACCTGCGCGGCAGATCCCTAGATCCCCAGTGTGGCCACATGACTCCCAGCACAGCCAGGCAGACATTAGCTCCCTGCCCCATCCCCCTTCCTTCACAAGTCCATGTGGAGTCACGCAGGAGCTGAGGCGTTGTCCACTGCAACCATCTTGGTGGCTGCAACTCCTGCCTCTCTGCCCGAGTTGTCACGGAAATGGAGGAGGAGAGACTGCATGGCAGGAGAAAGAACACTGAAATATCTCATTTCAAATAAATAAGAAAGCAGCAGTCTATACGCAGTTGTTTCTTTGGGGTAATACAAACCGAATAAAAAGTCAATGCTTTGATAGTCAAGCAAACACCCAATTCTGAAGCAGAGGAGAGATGACCCCTGAGGGTGGATTAGGAACCCCAGTGATTGTGTTGTAGAGCAACCCCGACACAAAATGGGGTGCCTGACTGTGGGTCCTCACCCGCGCACTTAAAAGGACTTATCAATGCTCTACTGCAGGCACACGCGAAAGGTTAATAAAAGGTTTATTTACAAGGGAAGGGGAAATGAGGAAATGTACAGCTCTGGGAGAAAAGTGGGAGACAAAGTTTTAAATGAGTCCTACCCGATCCGCCGATCAGGAATCCCAAAATGGCGCTCTGAGAGCTGGCCGCGAGCCAGGAGTTGTGTAGCCAGGAGGCGAGCCACAGTGAGCCCCCCAAGGCCCACGTGTTTGATTTTTATATCCAACCTGGCTGCCCAACTCCACCCTCAGGTCCCAGCCACCTTCCCTTTGGTGGTGACGGGATTTGTCTTTCCCAATGTCTTGATGACTTTGGTCTGGAGTGGGGGTGGAGTCCACAAAGCCTGTATGGGATTAGCACAGGACATCCTTTCCCCCTAACAATTCCCCACTTTCACTTTTTGCCACCATTTCCATGGTGATGAAGATCAAACATATGGAAGCTGGGATATAGTCTCAGATGAAAATTTTCCAGGGTTCCAGTGTGAAAGAAAACCAGTCCCTCCAGGTATTGTCCATTGTGGAAAGCAAAAGTCCTCCAGTCCTGGAAAAACAGTTCATCAGTCCAAGCCGAAAGGAAACATCTGGAGGCATTTGCCAGAACAAGACAGCAAATATATCAAAATCACAGGAAAAAAATCTTAAAATGGTTCAACTTATGTAAAAACAAATTCTCTCAACCTTGATTCCAAATTTTTTTGAACAGCATAGCAAAAGTTTGCAAACTAAATCAACTTTTAAACCATATTGCCTATTTTTGCATAAAATCACAGGGCAGAATAACTAAGCAGCAATTTTTAGCTTGCTTCGTTGGAATACTCCATATAGGATTCAGAGCGAACTGTTGACATCCGGTCTGTGTAGGCTTCTGGAACAAGTTGGTCTCATCAGACTCCATCTGGGCTTTCCTCTTCTTGAGGGTACCAGGGACTTTTCATTGGCCGGGTTGTCCAGTCCTGCCAATGGAGGCAAGCTTCCTCACCTTCTTTGGAGGTCTCTGGAACCCTATGAACAAAGCAAACAGGTTCTCCTCTTCTTGGTTCAGCTCTGTTTCAACTTTCTGGAAGAGCTCCACACAAAGCCAGACAATGAAACTTATGTCCAATTTTTTTTCAGTTTAAGCAGACAAAATCCCTATGGAAGTTATGCAAAAACAGACTCTGAGATAAGTAGTAAAAGATTACTACCACTGGGCCTCCCTGGTGGCGCAGTGGTTGAGAGCTGGACTGTGAAGCTGCCCGCAGCCTCTGCAGCGCCGGTTCAATCCCCAGCTGCTCCCCGGCCACCAGAGGAGGGTCCCACATGGCGCGCAGACCTCTCCTGCCGCCCACTGCTCCCCTCAGCAGTGTACTTCGGTGCTTCTGCCTGCTCTGCTCCCTCTCTGGCCCTGGTGAATTCTCTCACCCTCCCGCACTTCTGATTGTACCCAGTGCTTGTGTAAATAAATAAATAAATCTTTAAAAAAAAAAAAAGATTACTACCACTATTTTTATGCTGTGTTGGTATCAAGGGGAGAGAAAATGCAAACACAATTTAGCTTTGTTGGAAAAAAAAATTGTAACCTTGCTGCAGATCCTGGTCACCAAAACAAGAAAACTTTGTGGATTTAGAACAAAATGCAAAAAAAATCATCAGTATTATGTCAAAGAAAACAGTAAATATCAGGTGTATTTCCAAGTCTATTCAGTCCTTAGTAGGAAAGTTTTACTCTCAACAGTTCCATCAATAGGAATCTGTTGAGACCTTTTCTCCCTATATTTCCAGAAACAATTCCTGTAGATATTAAACAATTGAAGTATACAATATTACAAGGTGACAATCATCATTGACAATTTACATCCATATCAGGTCATGGTGTTACCCGTTTTCCCAAGTGACAATGCTTCCCTTCTAGTTTTACTCTACTAGCTGAGCCAAATAGAACAAATTCATCTAATGCCTTTCCCAGGAGGAAAGGGAGAAACTTTGTGGAATGTCTCAGGAGCTCTACTGAGGTTCCACAAAATTTCCTTGCATCAGCCAAATGACAGGCTACCAAATTTGTACTTGAATTTAGATTTCTGCGAAGCTTTGCCATAAGTATAAGAAAAATAACAGAAACAACAATATTCAATCTCTATGAAGGCACTGGCTTAGATCAGTAGCACAATGTTGACAATCAAACCATAACCTTTAGTTTTTCTCATAACTGGAGACTTTTTTTTTTTTCCAACGTCTATGGGCACCATGTATACCAATTTGTCAATCACTGGAGGTCAAGACAAGGACACAAGGAAAGGACATACAGACACACAACATATAGACACAAAGAGCTCTTTAGTTACCATTTATCACGCGTGGGATATCTCATACAACTGCAGTTTCACTGATAGGCCAAAGTAACAACAAAAACAAGCAGAGAAAAAAAATTTCAAAGTTAAAAACAAAAGTTAAAAAGAAATACCAAAATCAAGATTGAATGCCTTTCTGTGTAAAAAAAATACTGGCAGCATATGCGTGATCCTAGATGTTATTTCGCGTCTCCTAAACTTTGAAAGGAAGAAGATTGGTTAGAGCATGTTAGTTTTCTTAGAGTTTCTTCAGAAAAAGTGAATCCTTGGTTATTCTGCAACAATAACTGGAAAAGAAGTCAGTAATATTCAAGTTTTTGTCTGTTTCTTAAATATCTCAAGTCCTCAATGGGTTCACAAGTCCAATGGGACTTTGTCTGTGGGTCAGTTCCTCCTGGGGCTTTCTTTAGATCTAGTGGAGCCCTTGGGCACCTCTATTCTGCATCTGAACCTTCTCCATGAACTATCATTTGTCTCCTTTCCTCTGTACTTGGCTCTAGATTCCTTCTACTCTGTCTATATTCCCTCCTATCTTCACCTGAGGCTCTACCCTGTGCTGTCATTTGTCTCCTTTCCTCTGTACTGGGCTCTCGATTCCTTCTCTGTCCGTATTCCCTATCATCATCTGAGCTTCTACTCTGTGCTAACATTTGTCTTCTTTCCTCTCTCCTTGGTTCCTGGTTCTGTGTACTCCTTCTATATTCCCTCCTGTAACCCCTACGTGAATCATCATATCTTGGTGTTCTCAGTCTTCTATCCTGCCTTCTATAATTATTGCGTCTGCCGCTTCCCTGTAACCTGGGACAACTGTACTTCCAATGTTCCTCTTCCCTACAGAAAGCACACTGATCTCTTCCTAGGGGTTCACGTCTCTGTCCATTACTGTTTCCCTGAAACCCTGTTCTGTGTTCTCTTTGTAAGAAAACAGTCCCAGGTTTCGGTCTCCTGTCCTCTCTATTATTATAAACCCTAAATGCCAAGTCCACTACCTGGGATGGACTCATCTCAGTGACGCCGTCCACCTTAGCTAACTTTTTCTTTATGTCTGGGGCACTATGGGTAATGAAAGCCATAGTGATCAGACGAGCATTTTCTGGGGCATCTGGGTTTATATCCGTGTGGTTAGTGTACGTTTGACTAATCCTCTCAAGGAACTCTGACAGGACCTCATTAGCTACTTGTTCGAGTTGCAATATTTTGTTAAAGTTTTTTGTTTGGGGATTCCCTGCTGCAGTCCTACCAATAAACATTTTTTATACAGCTCCAACATTGCCGTTCCTCTATTGTTAGGGTCCCATCCAGGATCTTTCTCTGGGACAACAACCTCTGGCTCTGGGGACTGCCTATCCTGTTGGTGGAGATGGTCAGCCTCCTCCCTGGCTTTCCTGGATACCATCCTCTGCTCATCCAGAGTTAATAAAGTATGGCGCATGGACTGTATATCTGCCCAGTTAGGGCGGTGGGAGACGAAGATAGAGGCAAACAAGTTCGCCATCCTCTGAGGAGCCTGCCGGTACGAGGGAACAGAGCTCCTCCAATTTAGGAGGTCCGCGGTACTGAAAGGATGGTGCGACCAAAAGTACCCAGCAGGTCTCCCATGTTCATTTAAGGCACCCACTGGCATCTGGTGAAGGGGAAACTGTCCTGCCTCAGGGTGATCCTTCCTGCCAAAATGGGTGCTGAGTCTAATGTGGGGAGGAGACGCCATTTTAGTTTCCTCCCCAGGGGGCAGTGGAGGCTGTGTAGCCTCAGGGGTCTGCACGGGAGAGGCCTTGTCAAGTGGAAGAGGATTTTGTCCTGATGTATTTAAAGTATTTAAAATATGATGCTCCTCCTCTTCTAACTCTGCCCTCTGGCAGTCCTCATGGAAAGGGGAAGGTTTATCCTTTCTCTGTGCCATAAGCGGAGCCTCTGCCATATCCAATTTATGGAGGGCGACCTCTATCCGGTCCTGCATACTTTTAAAAGCTTGATCTTGTATGCTTTTATAAACTGACTCAAAGAGGTTACGGTTCTCATCCCTCATGCACTTAATAGTTAAATCAAAGGCCTGATTTTGTTGTTGTATGGCCACGTTAAAAGCCTGGATTTGTTGTTGCATGGCTAAGTTAAGAGCCTGAATGTGTTGTTGCACATTCTCAGTATGTGAAGTAGAACATCTACCTCTCACAGAAACAAGAATGTAGCACATGGCGCTTACACATATTACCAAAAAAACACCCAGAAGCACAGACTGTAAAGAGATGGCTTGTAAACCACCCATGTATGTACACAATAGTAAAATCACGTGCCATACACCCGGCTTCATCAAATTATTTATATTAATGAAACTGGTGGTGATATTTAATGGAAGAAGGCTACTCAAATTGAAGGCCGGAAGGAAACTGAAAGAACTCAGGCTAGGGATGAAACTGTATAGGCTCTTGGTTGAGGCCATATTTGAGTCAAAAACACACCCACAAGGGCTGTACACACAGGGAAAAAGCAGACTTTTCAGGACTTGAGACAAATATTATACTGCGAGTCCTGCAGAACTAGTGCGCTTATGGTGACCAACACCAGGAATGTTACTTTGGGCTGGTCAACCACGGGTGTAACTTGGAAACCACGCTGGGCACCAAACTGTTATAGAGCAACCCTGATACAAAACGGGGTGCCTGACTGTGGGTCCTCACCCGCGGGCTTAAAAGGACTTATCAATGCTCTACTGCAGGCACGCGCGAAAGGTTAATAAAAGGTTTATTTACAAGGGAAGGGGAAATGAGGAAATGTACAGCTCAGGGAGAAAAGTGGGAGACAAAGTTTTAAATGAGTCCTACCCGATCCGTTGATCAGGAATCCCAAAATGGCACTCTGAGAGCTGGCTGCAAGCCAGGAGTTGTGTAGCCAGGAGGCGAGCGATAGCCAGCCCCCCAAGGCCCACGTGTTTGGTTTTTATATCCAACCTGGCTGCCCAACTCCACCCTCAGGTCCCAGCCACCTTCCCTTTGGTGGTGATGGGATTTGTCTTTTCCAATGTCCTGATGGCTTTAGTCTGGAGTGGGGGTGGAGTCCACAAAGCCTGTATGGGATTAGCGCAGGACATCCTTTCCCCCTAACAATTGCACAACCCCTGGTTTTGCAGCCTCTCCCAAGAGGAATAGAGCACAGCTTTAGGTAGTGGAAGACTTTTTCCTTTAACTTGGAATAATCTTTTTTTTGTTTGTTTTTCTTTAAGCAGTGTCTCCACTCCCAAACCAGTAAGGATTACATGACAACTGGTGCACTTATCAGTTTCAATGCAGACATTAAATGAGGATTTAAAAATTTTCCGACTGAATGCAGAACAAAGAGAAGATAGAAAGTCCTAGTATTTTCCCACCACACCTAACTCTCTTCAGTACAGCAGCAGATCCAACTCTTCAGTGATGACAGGAGCTCAATCTGGGGAGCTGCTAGGCCACCAGGAGGCTTTTGGTCTTGAGAGGCAAAAGATAGTATTTCCCTGGCTTGTGTCCATAGTCAGCATTCACCCATGTCAGTTTCTTGGCTGTGTTATAGAAGGGAATCACTATTCATGTTCTGGATTCTTTCCAGAGCAGCTTTATAAGTGTTATCTACTGGGATTGCATGGAAAATAATCAGGACACCCTCTTGTTGGTCCAAAATCCCATGACACTCCTTCTCAAGAATCACCTAGGATAATTTTCTTTCCACTTTGGCCATGGGGACTGTGATGAGGCTAGATATGTGTTTGATCTGTATGCAGGGAAAAAGGCTTAATGTTTTGGATTTGTTAGGGAGAAAAGGATGTCCTAAAGCTAATTCCATACAGGCTTTGTGGACTCCACCCCCACCCCAGGCCAAAGCCAAAGACACTGGGAACTCCAAATCCCATCACCACCAAAGGGAAGGTGGCTGAGATCTGAGGGTGGGGTTAAGCAGCCAGGTTGGTATAAAGCCAGACATGTGGGCTTTGGAGGGTTCCCCCATTTTGGCTCTCCGCCAGCTCGCAGCGTCTGGCCAGCTCTGAGAGTGCCTTTGGGTTTCCAGGTCAGCGGATCGGGTAGGACGCATTAAAGACTTTATTTCCCTATTTTCTCCCTGAGTTGTACATTTTCATTATTTCCTTTTCCCTTGTAAATAAACCTTTTATTAACCTTTTGTGTGTGCCTGTAATGGAGTATTAATAAGTCCCTTTTAAGCGCGCGGGTGAGGACCCACAGCCAGGCAACCCGTTCGATATCGGGGCTGCCCTGTAACAGATTAAATTCTGTTCTAGCAAATTATCATATAAATTGGCCAACTGTGTGCTGATGATTGTGTCATCCCAGAGCTCTGCCCAATAATCTGTCAGGACTTTTTCAAAATCTGCCAGTTATCTGTTCTTGGAGACTGAGCCAACCTAATGTTTCTATCTGCCTCCTTGCATACCAAAGTGTAAGCTTCACTTCACCAAAATCTGGCTATCTTCTGGGGTGTTGAACATAATTCTGCAAAACATCATGTACTTCAGAGATGTGATGACCTTGGGCTATTAATGGAGTTATAATCCTTAAATGCCTCATAGAAATATGAATATGCAGTTTTCTAATCCTCCTTTGCTCTGTCAATGATATCTGACTGTATAGTCAAAGTGGCCTGTAATTTAGGGGGAGCAGTAGGTGGCATTTGCTGTGGTGTAAGCAGAGGTTAAGGCAGTTCGGGCTTCCATCAAGTTGCTCAGGTGTGGTATGACAAGCTATCTAAAATCTCTGCTTTCACTGAAAGAGCTTTGTCATTCTTGTTTTTCAAAACCCACATCAGATAAGAACCCAAATGTTATTTCTTTCTATTAAAGTAGAAAGGCACCAGTTCTGCCTCCAAAGATTGGAATAAGAAAGATCTCTTTTGTGATTTGGCCTATGTGATGTACTCTTAAACACAACTTGACCTCTTTCTCTGTAACTTCTTCCATATCAAAAAACATCAAACAGAGATCATACTAAGTGAACTACTTACTGATGAAATTTAAAGTTTGTAGATATTTCAAGAGTCCTCCAAGCTCTGGATACAAAGTCCTTAGTCATTTTAAGTCATAAGGATCTTAAAGTCACTTTCTACCTTAACTACATCAGAGCTGCTCACAAAAGACTGGTACTACAATTATGCCTGCAGCTTGCCCAGTCTTTGTCAGGAGAGACCCCAATTCCAAGTTTCTCTACTTCCTCATGGTTCTCATGAATATCAAGCTTTATGAAAGAGTGGAAGATATCGATGGAGGTCTCCCAAGGGGTGCTGAATAGAAATTAGACTCTCTGGAACTCCATCACCATTACTGCCACAACCATCTTACTACTTTCAAACTGTCTATGTTTATTCCAACACCATACTATTTTGATTACTATAGCTTTGTATTTTCCTGTCAATTCTTCTGTGAACCTTGAACTGCTATAAAAAACAAAGTCTGTTTAGTATATGTACAAACACACATATACATGCACACTAATATGTAAAAGATGGCAATAACAGAATGAAAGGTCTTAAATAGAATTGTTGGTAATAATCTTAAAATGTTCTTGATGTAATATGTTAAATATAGTGTGTTGAATATATATAATTCTTAATCACTAAAACCCCAGAACAATGGTATATTTAAAAATCAAAAAGAATAGATGAAATGAAGAATTAAATTGGTTTCCAGTATTCAATTAAGTAAAGAAAAAAAAAAAGACCAAAAAAAGATAGGAAAAACTAGGAAGCTATTGGTAAGATAAGTAAACTTAGCAAAGACCTGTTACTTTCAGTAAAATTAAATCTTATTGGACTAGATTTTTTAAAAGTTACATATTGTTTACAAATACATACAAACATTTTTAAATATAAGGAATATATATTTATTTTACTCTTTTAAAGTAAAATAGTATTTAAAAATAATCCACGCGAAAGCTAATTTTAATGCAAATCTGACTAAGGAAATATATGAAAAAATAGGCAATGACAAGAAGTATTGCAACAGGTAAAGAATGATATTCTTTAGGTCAATAGGTCAATTTATCAAGAAAGCAACATCGTAAATGAGTATCTTCAGAATACAGTAATCCAAAATTGCTAGTATATTGTTAAATATATTCAAGAACAAGCAAACAAAAGAATTGGCAAAAATATAAAATATTGGTACCTATTATCCACCTTGATTTATTGTTTATATAATAATATAATTCACAAATGAATAATCCACATTCTATTGTAGTTTTCAAGGAGTATTTACTAAATATAAAGGAAAATCTAATTGATAATCTTGTTTTAGTAAAATGCAATGGCTTAATTATTTGAAGTATGATATATGACAACAGCAGAATTAAATTGGATAAGAAAAATATAATTGAAACACCTCAAATACATAGAATTTAAATAACACATGAGGAAAAGTCATAATGAAAATTGGAAAATAGAGCCTCCCTGGTGGCACAGGGGGTTGAGCACAGTGCTGTGAAGCTGTCCACAGCCTCTGCATGCAGATCACTACTGGCCAGCAGGTGAGATACCCACATGGCGCAGCAGACCTCTTCTGTCTTCCCCCTGCACCCCTCAGCAGTGTATTTCAGACAGTCTGCCTGTTCTGCTTCTCACTCTGTCTCTGGTGAATCCTCTCACCCTTCTGCACATCTTGCCTGTACCTCAGTTCTTATATAAATAAATCAATCTTTAAAAAAAAAAAGAAAATTAGAAAATATTTTGAACATATTAGGCAAATGAAAGATGTGAAAATAAATATAATACATGTAAATTTGAAGCAGTATATAGATGGGAATTTATAGTTTTAAATGCATATACTAAAAAATTTTTTAGATAAATAATATAAAATTCTATTCTTAGAGGCAAGAAAAATAACAAGTTACACTTATACTGTAGAAAAAATAAATGAACACAAAAGCAAAATAAAGAAACAAAATGCAAATATATATAGAAAAAATCAAAGCCCAAAACTATTTATTTAAAAAGTTAATAGAAATAATGAACTCCAAGGATGACTTATCATGAAAAAAAGAGAAAAATCATAAAATTATCAATATTGAGATTGAAAAAAGGATATATCTACAAGTTCAAAAGTCTAAAAAAGGAGGGAAGAATATTATGAACAACTTTGGCCAGTGTTACTCAGAAGAATTGGACAAATTTCATCAGAAAAACAACTTTCTTTTGTTTATTTAAAGATTTATTTATGCATAGAAGAACTTTTCTGTAGGCCAGAGGTGCAGGGGGTTTAGAGGATTCACCAGAGACAGCCTGGGGAACAGAACAGGCAGAGCTACTGAAATACACTGATGAGGGGAGCAGCAGGCAAGACAGGAGAGGTCTGCTGTGCCATGTGGGTAACTCCCTGGCCTCTGATCAAACTAATGGTGCAGTGGCTACTGATAGCTTGATAGTGCTGAGACTTAACCCCTTGCACCACCAGGAAGCCACCCAGGAACACAACTTTCTTAAAATAACAAGGAAAGGGTGAATACATAATTTTAAATCAATTAGTCATAGAAAAATACTTATGTAAGTTTTGTAACTAATTCGTAAGTAAAAAGAAAACCTATAAAAAACTGAAAAATTCTAAATTCTAAGAAACATTGCAGGAATATTTACAGCAGGAAGAGATAATATTTCTCATTTTCTTTTATAAGACTACTATATATCTGATATGATATATAGATTGTAATTTCATTACAATCTAAAAAAGTTACAGACAAATATTCCTAAACAACATGCTGGCAAATAACTCCAGCAAAAGTTGTAAAATATAATATATCATAACTAAATATATTTCGTTTTAGGAATACCAGTTTGTTGGAAATACAATCATTTCAATTCACAACATTTAATGGAAAATGGAGAAAATTATATGATCAACTTAAATTATACAGAAAAAAGCTTTTGACAAAAATCAGTGCTGGAGTCCAGCTCCAACCGGGGTAGGGTCCCCACAGGACAAGAGGGCGTCAGCAAAGTGGAGGGATGAAGGGAGAGGGGAGATGAGGTAGATGAGGTAGTGAGGAGACACTGACACTTGATCAGGGTGCAGACATCTCCCGCTGAGGGTCTCAGCGGGTCTTTATTTATACATCAGAAATTTTTTATTTGATCATTACATCATGCAATCATGTGATTTTACTTTTACATTGTCATTGTTTCAGAACTTATGCTTGATCATCAATCAGTGCACAGCCCTTTCTTAATTTTCCCAGTCTATGATTAACTTGGTTGCTTGGTTACATTAACTTGGTTACATAATTTCCCTAGGTGATGTATGTTATTCAGAAAATAAAAACAGGTGCTATACACAGTGTGATTTATGGTCAAGCTAAAAGATGAAGCAGGCATTGTAAGATCGAGGGCGGCTTCCTATTTTCTATATAGAACCAAGGTGTCCCGGTACCTTGGGAACAGTATGTGGTGTGTTTCTCTCTGATCATTTTGCCTCCAGGGGCTCCTCAGGGACTTCTCTTGTGGTAATTTTACCAGGCTCAAGCATGGCTTGTTAAAGAACTCAATGTTACTCATGGTAACTGAATTAAAAATTGGAGGACGTGGAGAATTATCGGGAATCATTTCATCATTAATCATGTTAGAAAGTACTTTTCTCAAACTACTGAAGTGTGCATACCGAAACTGGCATTGGTGCCAGCACTCATTGTGTTATTCTAAAGCTTAGAGAAAATTCCCATGGTTTCAATAACTGCCACAAACAAATGAAAGGAAGTAGCAGGAGCCAGCTATGAAGTTTTCTGACTTTTCAGAAATTTCCCCCATGCCCAGACCTTGTCAGACAGCATGAGTAGCATGACCCACGCCAATTCAGCATATATGAACAGATGTATCTCAAGAAAATCCCAATAAATTGGGAAAAAAGTAAATTTCTGAATATGAATGGTTATATGCAAAAATCCATCAACTAGGAGTCCCAGTATGGAAAGATATTTGCACACATTATATCTAACAAAGGAATCATATCTACAATAGGCAAAAGGATTCTGCATATACTAGAAAGAAACAAAGTCACTCAACCAGAAAATGTACCAAAATTTTCAAAGATATTACCAAAGAAGTTATATATAAATGACCAGTAAAAAATGTATTTGTTAAACTTCATTAACACAGAAATGCAAATGAAAACCAAAATGTGGCACCTCTACATGTCCACCAAAATGACTAAGTTGAAATAAATGTTTAAAAAAATTACATTAATATAAAGTGGACTATTTATATACTTCTGGTGAGAACACAAATTCATACAACAATCTTGGAAAATTCTTTGGAAGTTTTGGAAGTGTCTTTTGGAATTGTCTAATAAAGAATACTCTGTGACCCAGCAATTTCATTATAGAAATATACCCAATAAAAACCACTATGTATGTTCATCAAATAGCATGTACAAGAAATAAAATAACCAAATATTTTCTTAATAGTTGCAACTGTAAATAAATCAAATGCTGATCAACAGAAAAACAGACGGTATTATATTTTCTAATGTGTAATAGTAACCAAGGAGGAAAATTATTGCTACTGACAATATGGGTGGATATTATGATTATCATATTAAAACAACTCAAACATAAAAGGGTACACAGTGATTGATTTCATTCACATAAATCTCAAACACAATGAAAACTGACTAATGGTGTTAAAGGGGATTCACTGTCAGTATAATCTGGGGGAGTTTTGTGACTCCTGTTTCTCCATTTGGCATTAAGAGTTAATTATCCTACTTTGTTCATATATATAATATCTATAGTCATGGCTGTACACATGTACACATGTATGAGCTATATATCATGTATATACACATGTATATGATATAGACTATTAAATTATGCAAGTGTACTGATATATATAAATTAAAACACAATTAAAAGTTCAATTATCCATTAAAGTTCACTTCAGAAAAGTACACGTTTGTTCCCTTGATGTTCTTTCAGGTTTGCCTGTGGAGATATTTTTGCTTCTTTTTAGCCTCAAAGCAGCCCTCAAAACAAACAAAACCTCCTTCAGTTTTAGGGACCAAGAAAGTTCACAGTGCACAGCGCACTGAACCCACCCCGCTGACCCAGCTCTGCTCTCAGTTCGCGGGGTGGGTGGTCCCAAGGCGTCTCCTCGCGCTCCCAACTGTCTCCTAGCCAAGCCAACTGTCATTATTTGGGCGACCATCCAGGACACCTAGCCATGCTGTGCTTTCTGCTTCTGCTCACAGGGCTCGTCGGGATCCAGACAGACTACAGTACGTAGAGAAAACCCTCTTATGTCATTTGGGGGACGTCAGCTTTCCTCTCGGTTTCCCTCTTGAAGGGCTGGATTACTCCTGGGGCAGTGCTTTCTTGTGGAGACTCCAACTATAAAAGCCTGAGCCCACCCCTACGTTGTCACCTTCCCAAGTTAAAAGCAACATCGGATGCATGGTGGGGGGTGGGGGTGAGGGGTGGAGGGTGGGGGGGGTAGGGAGGGGAAGCGGGCTTTCCTGTTGGTCTTGCAGCCATGAGAAAGAAGGAAAATGCCATGGTTTTTGTAGCTTCATTCTGGTTGCATATATCTGAAGAGGTGTAAACCTATAAACCCCAAAGTCATATGTAGTGTTGTGTTGTTAACCAATGTTAATTCTGTAAAGATGATACCATTTTTAAAAAATGTTTGAAAATAAAATTTGATTACCCAGCTAGTTTTCCCCATATTAATAAAAAACTCAGGAATAAAAGAACCATTTATGATAACAGTTCCAGTAATGATTATTCAATCTTTTTTTAATACTTTTTTTAAATTGTAGTAACTTTGCATTTTAGCAAAGTAAGTTATTGGTGTGTATCATTGAAAATCAACATTTGTATATACTACATTAAGTTAATCATGCAAAAGTCCAGTTCACAATATGGGAACTTTGTCTATAGAATCGAATGCAAATGTTACAGTTATTTTAAAAGTAGAATTTATAAAGAAAAAAATTAAAACTGCTTGTATATTTCATAATCGAGGGTCAAATGATATTCTTTAACTGAAACATTGCATAATAAATACAAGGATTCCAACTCCTTTAAAAAAAATTAGAGTTTATTTTATCCTGCTCTGCAAGTTTTGACCTTCTGGACTTTGTAGTAGGACGGTCAAAAAAACCTGAATTTTTGTGCAAAAATCCTTTGGCCTCTTGCCTCAGGGTAACTACAATCTGCTTATTGAACAATATTCCTAAAGCAGAATACCTATTTTGTAGTTTTAGAAAGAACTGGGGATCAAAGTTACTTTAAAAAGATATAAATAAAGAAGTGGTATGTAGAATACTGTGGTATTAGAAGAGAAAATATTGAAGGAGGTTATGAGGTGTTAAGAGTTGCTATAATAAAATATTTTGCACCTTGCAGATTCTGAAAGACTACGTGTGCAAATTATGATTCCAAAGAAAATAAGGTCTATGACAACTGGAGGAGTTGAATCACATGTAATTAAACCCTAACATTTTCACACTCTAAAATCACATTACAGTTTTGTATCTAAGAAGTTATATCCATGTACACTTGCTACATTTTATATTTATACCCAATGGAAAAGCCCTTTGAAAATGAACCAAAATTAAAAATGTTTCATAGGAGTATGGTGCAATGATGTTATGATGTTTATTATCAAAATCCAAAATTCCATCTTCTAAATGTTTCCTTCTTAAGTGTCTTCAAATATTGACCAGATCCATCTAGAGATTTTCTTCTCACTCACCTACATATGGGAAATTTTTTGCTGTTTTTTGTCGTAAGCTATGGCTTCTTTACATGGAATGACACTCATTTGATTTAATGAAATGCTGTATGAATTTCTTTTGTATCTTCATTGCTAGTATGATATTCATTAAGTCTCCATGTTATTTTGGTTCATGATATTGTTCTTGAAATTAATTTAAAAATTTAATCTTTTTTCATTAATTCTTAGGAATATTTCTAAAGAAGTGAAATGTATTTTTTAAACACCATACCTACCTTAATTTTTTTTTGGCTCAGTAGATATTCTGGTAATTTATATACAAATATCTCATTAGCAACCCTCAATTTAATACAGGGATTACAAGCTTAAATAGAATGCATATTTTGAAAGGAGTGCTTATTTATATAAACTTCAAATTCAATCTAAATAGTAAAAAATATGTGAAATTTTAACAGTATAAGAGATTTTTTTTTAAAGATTTATTTATTTATTCATTTGTTTGTTTGTTTTTGTTTGTTTGTTTATACAAGCACTGGGTACAGTCAGAAATGGATTGGAAGACCCAATAATATAAAGATATTGACTCACCCAATCTTTATATACAAAATTATTCATTTGCTAGATAATATTTATTAATCTTAAATATTTTTCTTATAAAATATTTTAATATCAAATTTCATAGAAATGAACCAACACTGAATAAGTTTTCTATGTTTTACAATAATAGAGTACCTAAGATAATAGTTTTCCTAACATTCTTCTCACTTTTCCTTTTTAATATACTCTCCTGCCAGCTATCCTACAACATTACAATTGATGGGAAAATATACACCCTGAACTTAATGCAAAAGTAGGTGATCTACATTTTTACATTTCTTTGTTACAATAATTTACAATTATTGGCTATGACTATTATTATAGTATGCATTTTTAATATATAGTTTATAATTATTATTTATAATTATCCAGAATGAAATTATTTTGTATGTGTAAATGTTTCTAGGCATATTTGTGGTTTATTTGTCTCATATTTTATGCTTTAAAACCCCTCTTAATGCACAGGTAGGCCAACTGTTTTTTCTCTATGAAGTAACTATATAAGACATTTATACTTTTTAAAGAGACACTTCTAATAGCCAGCACTATTTACAATTAGCCAAGTTAGCACAATATCTAAGTGCCTAAGGACAGATGAGTGGATTAGGAAAATGCTACCCAACCATTAAAAAAGTATGAACTCACCATTCTTAATAACATAGAGGGAAATGTCAGGGATTATGCTAAGCAGAAATAAGTCCAAAAGAGAAAGGTAAATATCAGATGGCTTCACTTACATCTGGAATTTAGAGATACAAAACAAAGGGTTAGAGAAAAAAAAAACAAACCAAATCTTAGATATGAGACTATAAAATTGAGAATACCAAAGGAGGAAAAAGGTGGACAGTTAACAGGGAAAGGGAACCCCACGGACAATGGTGAAGGACTTGGTGGTGATTGTGATGTGGTAACAAATCTGAAGAGGTGTGAAATTATATCTTTATATTATATGTGGCATTGAAAACCAGTGTTACCTCAATAAAAGAAGAAAAAAAAAAATCTCAGTTATATTGTTTTCATACAAGACTAATAATAGTATAATAAATAAGTAGATTATAAAATGTTAGATGGTAATATATGCTTAAGCAAAGAAATAAAACAAAGCAAGAATTAATGTTTGGAATGCCTGTACTTTGATAATTGGGAAAGTTGCACATTTGTATAAAGTTGTGATGACATCTCACTGAGAAGTTAGTTTATAAGTAAAGACTTGAAAAAGTTGAGAAATTGAATCATTTTAAAGAAATACTAGGCTGTGGGAACAACTTGTGCAAACACCCTGAGGCAAAAGCTTTCCAGCAATGCTTACAAAACAGCTAGGAGAACAGTCTGACAGTGAAGTAAGTGAAGAGAGGTTTAGCAACTAGATTTTTTTTAAAGTGAAATTAGAACAGGATTTACCTGTTGAGAGGCTCTATCCCTCTATTATTCCCTTACTCTTTTACTCTGCCTCCTTACTTGTAGTAAAGTGTATATATATATATATATATTCAAAAAAGAGCTTAGGAAAATATTTTCCATTAAGTACTTTTTCCCCTGTTTTTGCAGAACATTTTTACCTCACAATTTTTAGAGTTTATGCTTATAATGGCTCAGGAAGTAAGAAACCTTTTGAACAACAGTTTCAGGTATAGATTTTGCTGTTTTACCTTTGTCACATGAATTTCTGTGATCACCTTAACTTAGGGTCCACACATTACTAAAGCACAAAGAATCAGAGTTGTGTGTTTGTGTTGATTTTTTTTTTTAGCACAATTCAACAATTTCATGCATATTTAGGATTATATTAAATGTTTTTAAATTTGAAACATCTGGAACTTTCATAATGCCTATAATTGTTAAAATAATGAAGTACGCATAGATTGCAGGGATCCCACCAAGCCTGAGATAATGTTTTTCCCATTTATCTTTACCCTACCCTTTGCATATTGTTATTTTTTTTCATTTACATTTCTGATTTTCATGTAGTAAATCAAACAATACTTTGAAATTAAAGTACTTTTATACAAACTAAGCTTTTAACAGAAGAAATAGATATGTTGCGATACTTTAAATTTTGCCCAATAGAGTAGGCAAATATATGGGAGTCATCTCCATAAATATATAAATAATATATACTGTCAATCAGTGTTATCATTTATATATGTGTACATGTGACATGTACTTGTGAATGTGTATGTGAGAGAGTGAGAGAAAGAGACAGAGACAGAGTTAGAATTGGAGAGACAGAAATACACAGGACAACTTAAGGACACAAAAACATTGATTCAAAAGAGCACCTGTACACCTATGTTTATTGCAGCACTATTTACAATAGGTAAAACCTGGAAACAACCCAAATGCCAGAAAATAGATGACTGGATCAAGAAGATGTGGTATATATACACAATGGAATATTATTCAGCAATCAAAAAAGATAAACTCATGTCATTCACAGCAACATGGATGGAGCTAGAAGGAATTATGCTCAGTGAAATAAGCCAGAAAAAAAGAAAATATTAAGATGGTTTCACTTATAACAAGAATATAGGGGAACCAAATAAGACATCAGTGTAAAAAAAAAATAGTAACAGTACAAAACACAACAAAGCAAAAACAGACAATTACAAATCAGACATACTACAGGGGAGGAGGAGGAGAGGGATCAGAGGGAGTAAGGAGGAAACAGGAGACTGTGGTGATGGTGCATGGGTGCCTTGGGGAAGGAAATTCTATGGGGACTCAATCTGAGGGGGTGGGGGAAAGAAAATATCATTTAAAAATACCAAAATTAAAAATTAAAAAAAATTCTTCTCAATAATTGGTAGAGGAGATGGTCACTTAGCAAAAGATTTACAACTTAGATGGAACTATCAATTTTACAATTATTTGTAGAAGACTGTACATAATAGTCACAACATACATTTTCTTTTCCAGTACAAATAAAGCTTTAAATAAGATATGATAAAGTAAAGCTGTGCAAGAAATGATAATGATAAAAATAAGATAAATGATGAGAGAAGGAAATTATAAAACAATAATAACATACTTTTATCCCTTATGAAAATTTTATCCTATGCTGACCTAAAAATAGTTTATTGATTCCCAGTTTTTCCAATCAACCTATTTATGATGTAAATACAACTTATAAATTTTCAAATAATCAAAAACATTATCTCCAGATAATAAAATTCACATTTAGAAGGAAGTATAATAAGCCTTGCAGAAAAGTAAAGGTATTTTACTTTGATCTTATAAAGTGTGATTAATACAGATGAAGAGCTGTTTGAGTATTTGAGGGGAAATATGAAATAATCCAATATGATGATATGTCAGTGACATTTTTTAATAAGTTAAGAGACTGTTTTGGTCTGTGTCTAATTAACATAAGAAATAAATCCATTATTTGAATAGAGGAAGTTTAATATAAAGAATTTTAGGCTATAATAGAAATTTGAATAAATAATATGAAGTAAAGTGAAATCTGAAGAACATAGGAGTTCCAGATATAAGAAACAACCAGTGACACAGAACTAGGATAACAAAGACAGTCTAGAGGGAGAGGGTGTGAGAGGAGAACATAGCAGACTATGGTGGAGGATTATGGATGCTTTGACGAGTGTGGTAAGGTAACATATCCATGAAGAGGCATGAACCTGTACCACATCAAATACTGTGTTGTAAACCATTCCGTCTTCTCATGGTCTCCACCCTTACTGGTAACACATCAGTACTATCTGGCAAGGGAAAAATAATTAAGTGGCCCAGATTAATTTGCACAAAGCAGGCATGTGGTTAATTTGAACTGAGTAGCATCAATAACTAACATTTTACAACTTTGACTACTCAGTTTCGTTTGACTACTTAGCACTCTCCTATCCACGTTTAAACTACGGTAAAACAACAAGATCACCTTACATTTCTATATGTGTTCGTTGGCTATATGGAAACCATACCTTACAAATAATCTCATTAAAATATCATCCCAGACTTGCAGCTTAATGTCTTTCAAATACCATGGTAAGTATTTAGTAGCCTACTATTCTTTTTCAATTAGGCCAACTGCTACTGGACAATAATGGATGTGATAAAAACTGTTCATTTCAAACACATAAATCCATTGCTGTACTTCATTGCTGACAAAGAGATTCCTGCGTCACACAGCATGGGATCACTGACTGACTATGAATCTGAATGATTAGATTTCCTGGATGATTAAATGTATAATCTACATTTACTTTAGTTAAAGCCTCTGTTGTTTCCCTGGGCAGAAAAGCAAGGAGCCCTTATCTCTTGACTGCATTGACTTGGAACTCAGCCACAACAAGAAGTATCTGGAGGAAGCAGGATGAGAAATGTGAACATCTTGCTCCTCCCAATGAGAATTCCTGGCTGCACCAAGTCTAGAATATTTCACTAAGCTTGTAGGGGTGGAGGAAGGGACAAAAGTGTAGTTTTTACTTAAATATCATAACTCTCATTTTTGCCTATTTTCATAATTTTTCTTGAATAGCTATTTATTCATTTCTCTTTGACTCATTTATCCTTAAGACCATTTCCGAGGAATTTAATAGTTGTTCACCTGAAATTTTCATCCATTTCATTTGGAGCAGATCTGTGGAACTCCTCATGCTGTTATATCAGAAAGTCAATTTTAGATATCTTAATTTTTGAAAAATAATTTCCCTCAATATATAATACTGCATACCAGGACATTTTTCTTCTCAGCCTTTTCTTTTCTTTTATGTCATTGTTTCCTAGTCTCCTGACACACATATATGTGTATACATGTATACCTATTATGCACATGTATACATGCATGTACACAGATAGGTATATATGTTTATATATGTGCATGTATACACATATGTATATAATGGGCAATGATACTTAATATGTGTATGATGAAAAGTATCATTATTCCTCTGAATGTTATGATTGTTATGCATGCATTGCTCTAGGTGAAGATTTTCTCTTCATGTCTGGTTTTCATCGAGACATGAAGTATGATGAGTATCTTCATGGTGAGTATCTAATATTCTGTGCAACAAGCAAAAAAGTAATAATGAGAATAAGTAAAGGCTATTCAGATCTTGCCATAGCAAAAGGAGACAGTCACTATCACTTGCATTTTTGCAGATAGTCAAAGGCAGACAGAAGAGTACGAAGTTGTATATAGAAGAAAAAGAGAAGACTTTCGCCTTTGATTGGCGCTTGTTGGCATAAGAAAGCTTTATGTGGGCTAACTGGAAGTGAAATATTCTGTCATATTTAGGAGTAAATATTAGGAGTGCTTTCTCTGGTTGATCCTAATTTAGAAGCAGGGGCAAATAGGTAAGCTCACAGTTTTTAATCAAGTTATACCGTTTGTTACTATACTTATATATATTGTTATGAATGGTTATACAGATTCTGGCTCATTGCTTAGATGGCAATGTGCTAACAAAGTCTGACTTCGAACAGATAATCTTTCCTGGGCTATTATATGTCATTGTCAATAAGGGGGTTGATTTCCAGGACAATTTACTACAGTTTCGAGTATTTGACATACATACTAATGCATATATATTGTATATATTTAAAAGAGTTATCTTTAACATGGATTCTCATATATATTTTTTTTTGTTTTTCAGAATTTTGCCCATTACCAAGGTTATATTGAAGGTTACCCAAATTCTATGGTCTCATTAGCACATGTACTGGACTCAGGTTGT
This sequence comes from Talpa occidentalis, assembly GCF_014898055.3. NCBI lineage: Eukaryota > Metazoa > Chordata > Mammalia > Eulipotyphla > Talpidae > Talpa > Talpa occidentalis. Next base: position 1,614 of record NW_023603252.1, on the reverse strand, counting down.
GAATATATATTTTATATATAATAGAATAAAATATATTTTTAAGAAATGATTTTTAAAATTTTAAAATCATAATAGGGGTTCTAAAGTTAGGCTGAATTTATTGTGGGAAACTGTCACTGGCAAATCTCAGTATTGGGATCTTGCACAGTTTTCTATTTAACCCTAGCTAAGATTTTTTGATATCTTTCGAGTTCATGACATATTAATTGCTGGGCAAATAGTAATAGTAGCACCATTCTGTCTACCTCAGTAAGTTTGTGGAGTCTCAGTAACTCTTTCCCATCTTGCCACTGAAAGACTCAAGACCAGAAGTAAATCTCCCCCATACTATTTAAAAATTTCATTAGGTGGTATTCGTGAATTTTTCCAAGTTGCATTATTTGATTATTCACCTTTTTAAAATTTATAGGGGCTTACTGCAGTTTGAAATGTAAGTTATGGAATTGAGCCTTGGAACCTTCAATCGGTTTGAACATGTGATTTATCAAATAAACATAAGAGTGAAGGTATTTTCTTTATATACTGAGGAAGATTTTGAGCCAGAGAATATGCCCTATAAAATACAAAGTGTAGAGGTAGGTAAATGAGTAAACTATATAGTATTACTACACAGAAATTTAAGCCAATGTTTCTTATAAATTATTCTTTAGATAGATGACAGGAGAGAGATAGATAGAATAGATAGTAGATAGAAGATAGATAGATAGATAGATAGATAGACAGATATAAAATGTGCAAAATTTCTTAATTTATATTGTAAGCCTTGAAGTTACCTCTTTCGATTTTACAGAATTCCAAGTGGCAACACTGTTAGTTGCAGCTCTTCCTGAAGGGTGGATCTGCTTTACTAAATGTCCCTCAATTTAAATTGTGATCTATCAATAAACAATAATAAGACAGAAAATAAAACCTTAAAGACACATCCAGAAAAGTGTTTGATCAAAATTCTGACATTGTGCCCAGTCAAGGTTGTCAGATAAAACACCACGATTACAAAATTTATTCTTATGGATTTTTCTCATTATTTGTTGGGTTTGTATATGGCTTTTTTATCCTGCCAAAGTTATTGAAATTGTTTATATATAGCTCTTTCTTTTGGAGTCTATAATTTTCTACTACAAGTGAGGCCATCCTGCAAAAAGACAGTTTTTTATATTCCTTTTCAATTAGAGTAACTTTCATTTCTCTTTATTACCAAATAAAGAATTCTTGTCCTGTCTCAATTTTAGGAGGGAGTCAGTCCATCTCTATTAAATATGTTAATGATATAACAAAAATAAAAACTTTCTGTAACCTTTGGCTTAACTTATACTCTGATAAACATTTTATTTCTCATTAATTCTTTCTCCTTTTTTTTTTTAGTAGGAGAACTGGGGTGTAGCCAGAGGTAGGAAGGTGAGAGGATTCACAGAGACAGAGTGGGGAGCAGAACAGGCAAATTACTGAAATCATGCTGAGGGGAACAGAGGGGCTGAGAGACAAGAGAGGTCTGCATGTGCTGTGGGATTAGCTCCCTGGCAGGGAACTCAGGCCACAGGGTAATAGCCTGCGATTTAACCCTTAGCCAGTGGAGACCCTCATCCTATTTAATTTTTTCTCACTTTCCCTTAAATA
>NW_023603251.1:0-7753 GCF_014898055.3 Talpa occidentalis | reverse complement strand
TGGGCACCCCTCACTTCCTCCTGGACACCCCTCACTTCCTTCTGGACACCTCTCACTTCCTTCTGGGCACCCCTCACTTTTTCTTGGACATCCCTCACTTCTTCCTTGACACCCCTCACTTCCTCCTGGACATCCCTCACTTCTTCCTGGACACCCCTCACTTCCTCCTGGACACCCCTCACTTCCTTCTGGACACCTCTCACTTCCTTCTGGGCACCCCTCACTTTCTCTTGGACATCCCTCACTTCCTCCTGGGCACCCCTCACTTCCTCCTGGACATCCCTCACTTCTTCCTGGACACCCCTCACTTCCTCCTGGACACCCCTCACTTCCTCCTGGGCACCCCTCACTTCCTCCTGGACATCCCTCACTTCCTCCTGGACACCCCTCACTTCCTCCTGGACACCCCTCACTTCCTCCTGGACACCCCTCACTTCCTCCTGGACACCCCTCACTTCCTCCTGGATGACCTTCTTTTCCTCCTCGAAGGCCTTTGAGTCCTCCTGGTCGACCTCCACTTCCTCCCCAACAGCACTCATTTCCTCCTGGAAGAGCTTCACTTCCTCCTGGATGACCTTCACTTCCTCCTGGACTGTCCTCACTTCCTCCTGGACAACCTTCACTTGTTCCTGGACAGCCTTCACTTTGTCCTTCAGACACTTATAGAATGAGCTGGACTAGAACAAAGAGTGACAGGGGTCGGGGTGGGGAGAGGACCCCGGGCGGGACTAGCTGAGGCCCTCCGCGGGAGAGCCAGGCTGGGCGGGAAGGAATCAGGACAAAGGGAGAGGGCCCTGATCTGAGGGTCTCACCAGGTCTTGTAGCTTCAGCCCCAGAGCCAGGTTGTCTGCTAGGTTAATGCTTAGCAACTTCTGAAGCCTGGGGTTGACACAGAGACTCCCTTCAGCCCCAGGCTCTTGTCCCAGCACCCCCCCCCCACTCCCCAGACGTGCTGCCTGAGCTGCTAGACCCAGTGATCAGGCATGCGGGCCCACACTTGATGGGCAGGAGAGAGCAGGCTGGGCAGAGCAGGCAGGACCTGCTCACAGACGAGGAAACTCACCAATGCTTAGGAGGAAAGGGGCTCTCCCCCCCTTGGGGGGGCACTGAGAGGGCAAGTGAAGGTGCAAACCTCTAGCTCTCAAGCCCAGGGCCTGAGCCCCCGGGGACAGGGTTGGCGCCCTACCTGCCCCCTGGGCCGGCTCACCTCACGCAGTCATCCCGCAGGTCTCTGAACTCCTTCACGGTGCGCTGGGGGCCCCAGTCGTCCTTCCCCAGGAGCTGGTGCTCCTGAATCTCCCAGTACCTGGTGCAGTGAGTGTTGGACTAAAGGGTCTTGACCCGGAGGGGGAGTTTAGAGGGTCTGGGGCTCCTCCAGGCCTGTCTGGACGGCCCCTCTGCACACCCCAGGCTTGAGTGCTGGCCAGGTCTGAATGCTGGTGGATGGGGGAGCACCTGTGCCCCCCGTCCTGTGCACACTCACACAGCCTTACCTTTCAGAGTCTTTGGGCTCCGGGGGCTCCTCCGTGTTCAGGAGTGTAAACAGGAAGTTGACCGTGGGTTCTGGCTGCAGGTCCAGCTTTTGCTCTGGGGATGGCTGCTGAGGCAGAGATGGTGTCTGTCGTGGAGACAGAAGTGGCATGAGGGTGGCCGCCAGGAAGCCTGACTCCTCCCACATCCAACAGAAAGATGGTGGGTGCAATGGCAGGGATTCCGATCCTCCACCCAGGCCGGAGAAGGAGGATTTCTCCACCCCCTGCCACCTCTACCCTCTGGCTTAGGAGGTCCTGGTGCTTTCTGTCACCTTTGTGACCTGCTCCTTGGAGTCCTGAGAAATTTCTGGCTTCTGCTCCTGAGCAGACTGCACTCCTGGCTCCTTGACGGGCTTGGAGGATTTTTGTTTGCCCCTGGGGCCCTGAGGGAGAGAGACAGAAGGGCAGTTGGGACAGCCTCCAACCTGGAGAGTCCTCACCACCAGCAAACCAGATTTTGCAAATAAAATACAAAACACTCAGTGACATCTGAATTTCAGATGAAAAAGGGTCACTTTGAAGAAGTATAATTATGTTCTATGCAATGTTTGGAGTGTGTAAAAAATGATTATGTGAAAATCAAATGTCATTGGGTTTATCTGGCAACACTACCCAAAATATATGCCAACAGTGGTTCTTAAGCTAAATCCCTGCAAATGCAAAATGTGGGGGCTGGAGGGACGCAGGCAGGGGTGCAGGAATGGGACATCAGCACTACTTAAGGGAGTTCTATAGAAGGTTTCTCGCATTTTGTGAGAAATCATCAATGAGAAGCTTATCCAAAGCAAGCCGTGTGGCATTCGAGATCCGCATTCCCTTCTTTCGCAGGATTCTAACCTGAATTCTCCACTGTCCCAGAACAAGCCTCTGCTCACACCAGCCAGGAGCCTCCTGTCCCCACACCAACCTGAACTGCCCCCCTGCAGTGTCCCTGCCCCAGCTTCTGCCTTCACCCTGACCCTCCCTCCCTCTCTTCAGATCAGAACTCAGCCCTCACTTTCTCTGCGTAGCTACCATGTCCCCCTGGACAGGTGGGCCCGCAGCGGAGCCAGCGCCCAGCTGCGGCTGGTAAGGATACCCGAGGCTGGGAGCTGTCCCGGGTTTTGATCTGTCCCCCGGGGAGCTGGCAGAGCATAACCAGATCCACAAAGGCGGACATGTGGGGGTCGAGGACAGATCTGAGAGTGTTCCACCCTCGGGGAGCTGAGATTACTGTACAGATGTGTGTGCTGAAATCACCAGACGAGAGCTGAGGGCGCAGCGACGCGGGTATGTGCAGGCATCGGGAAGTTAAGACGCGGAGAGGTCGGCTCTACCTGGGGTAACGTGTGTTAGTTCAGCTCACCCTCGCCGTAACACCATGGGGCCGGCACTGCCGTTCTTCCCATTTACAAATAAGAAAACGGAAGATTTGGGGCCTCCCCGGTGGCGCAGCGGTTGAGCGCTGGGTTGCGAGGCTGCCCGCAACCTCTGCAGCGCCGGTTCGATCCCCGGCCACACAGCTAGAAAAGGCAGTGCCAGGACACAAATCCTCTTGGGCGCTGGACTCTGCTCTTACCCATGGGCTGGGGCACATGTGCCAGAGGGTGGACTCCTGCAGCGCGCCTGAGCCTGGAGGCTGGGCTGTAGGGGCGGCGTCCCTCAGAGATGAGAAGCAGCTATGGCGGGGGCTACGCGAGGACAAGTGGCCACACACACGCAGGACCACGAGACGACGCCCGAGAGAGCCCAAAGAGAAAGAAAAGAGCAAAGAATCACCGGGGCCTGGGAGGCCCGCCCGCCTCCCAACTCTCCCGGCCTCCCTGCCTTAGCAGCCTGCGGGCTCGCCCCACAAGAATAGGCATAGAAAGAGCATCAAAGCCTGAAAAAGCCACGGAGGGCTCCGGGGCGCTCCTTCACCCGCCTGCCCTGCGCTTGCTGAGCGCATCACTCTACCCGGAGGGGGGGCGGGGGAGCGGCAGGACAGGCTGGACCAAGGAGATGCGCCAGCCCAGCCGGGAGACCTGACTGACGTGGGACCCAGCCCAAGAGGCAGGAGCCGGGAGGAGCAAACCTGGGAGGCCGAGCTTCACAGCTCCAGGGGCTCAGGGGCCTTAAGACCCGGGGCGTGGCCCGCAGCCGGGGAGTGGAGAGAAGCGACAGAGTCTGCACGGCCCTGAAGGAGAGGGGGTCGGGACTGCAAACAGGGAGGGAAAACCGCCGGTTTCCAGTTGATTTGGAAGGAGACGGGAGTCGCAGGACACCCAGGAGCAAGATTCAAAGGCAGGACGTGCCATGAGGCTCATTCCCGTCTCCTCCCCCCAACCCCGGGGCTGAATCCTCCTTTCTCCCTCCCTCTTCCTGGCTCCTACTCCGGGTGGGAATCTGACCAGCTGAACCCAGGGGGTCCACACCCCGGTGCAGGGCTGGGGGAGCAGGGGTGTGGCCACTTTATGGCCCGGGAGGGAGAGGGGTCCCTGCAGCCGGCAGACTTGTGGAGGCTGAGGTGGGCAACCCAAACCCCACAGCCATCCACGGCACCGCATCACAATGGGACACGCCAGAGTTTTTGGAAAAAAGTATTTATTGTGGCAAAACGTGTAATAAAATGTACCATTTGAAGTGTGCAGTTCCGTGCCACCAAGTGCGGTCCCTTACCAGGCAGCCATGGCCACCCAAGGCCAGGGCATAACCTTCCCTTACCAAAACCACTCCCATCAAACTACCCACTCTGCCCTCCCACTACCCCAGCCCCCATTTTTCTCCCTTCCGTCTTCGCGGACGTGGTTAGGTACCTCCTGTAATTGTAAGTGGAGTCATAGAGTTTGTCCGTTCATGTCTGGCTCATTTAGCATATTTTCAAGGTTCATCTAAGTGGTAGCTTGAATCAGAATGTTCTTCCTTTTCAAGGTTAAATAACACTCCATTCCACGCACATACTGTGTTTTATCCATGAACCGCAGATGCACACTTTGTTGTCTCCACCATGTGGCTGTTGTGTATAGTGCTGGGTATACACAAGTATCTTTGAGCCGCTGCTTTCAATTTTTTTTTTTAGAAGATTTATTCATGCATACAAGAGCTGGGTACAGGCCAGAGATGCGGGTGGGGTGGGGTGAGAGGACTCACCAGAGACAGAGTGGGAAACAGAACAGGCAACTGACTGAAATACACTGCTGAGGGGAGCAGCGGGGAGACAGGAGAGGTCTGCTGCGCCATGTGGGTTGCTCCCTGGCTGGGGATCGAACTTGAGCTGCAGAGGCTGCGGACAGCTTCATAGTGCTGACTCTTAACCCCTTGCACCACCAGGGAGGTGCAGGACTCCTTTCTGCAGGAGGCCCTGGCTTGGAGTGCAAGACTGCACAGAGATGATGCGGGAGGGGCGCCGAGTTTCCACGCGGCTACCCCCACACAAAGGACAACTAATGACCCAGCTCTAAGAGGTCCTGGCCTCTTGGGCCTACCCCCCAGTCCCCCCAGCCTTTGACCCAGTAAAGGAAATACAATGTAGAAACAGGAAGAAACTCTTTAATCAGCTTATATTAAAAAGAAATCATAAATTTCCCTTAAAACTCTACATTCTTAAGTTTTTTGGGGTCAGAGTTTGCAGCAATAACATGAACTAACTCAACACCATCTGGCCACTCCGATTCTGCAGAACTAAGCAAGACTCTCTGGAGTGCTGCCCACCGGTCAGGAAGGACAGGAATTCTTCGGGTGCGACTTCGGGTGCATCTGGACACACCCTGGCGAGGTGGCTTACTTGCAGAGTCTGACAAAGTTCGAAGCATCTAACAGGTTCTCTGGCACTCGCAGGCCAGGGATCAGCCTGCACCACACTGCCATGTGTCCCAGAAGCAGCCATTCCCCCAGCGCGCTCGCCACTGCCACCCTTCTGCAGCCCTTTGTCTCGAGGGCAGCAAGTGCGAGCTGTGGGCAGCCTTTGAAAGCACAGCTGAGGAAGGGTAAATGATGGGGAAGGTTCCCTGGAGACAATGAGTCACCCGTCTCACCAATTCAACTCCTAGCACCCCCCTCAGGCAGCTTTTCACAGGAGAGGACACCAGAGCTGAAAGGTAAAACTGCTGTCTATCCTGCCACCATCTTGGCACACGAGAAAAGCCTTCTAGAACTTTACTAATGCAGCTGCAAGACACTAGTGGATCAGTACCCTCAGCCCACGTTTTTCTTCCAAGTTGCCAGATTGTCCATTTGACTTTGTACAGAAGGCGTCAGGGAGGGGGTGGGTGTGGCAACACCCCCGCACCTGCAGTGATGTGTAAGGCCCTGGCCCAGCCCCATGAGGGCTTCTGAGCCCGACACCCTGAATCTGGAGTCACACCCTGAAATACACCCTCGTGCCCCAAGCAGCAGGTGCACCACCAGCCTGGTAGTCCACCAGACACCCCAAGAGCAGAACACAGAGCCATACAGCACAGCTTGCGTGTGGCAGACGGAGGGCCAGAGACCCAGCAAGGTTTCCCGCCTTCTTCACACCCAGACCGCAGGCTGAGTCCCCGCGTCTTCCGCAAGGCCCCCAGACTTGCCAGGACATTGGAGCATCTCAGAGGAAACCCAAGCCTCCCTCCCTCCACAGTGTGTGGCCGGCCGGAACCCAGCTGCTCACGGGGCAAGTCCAGGGCCATGCGGGAGCAGCCACCTTTCCCAGCAAGGGCAGGACTCCCCGCCCCAAAGCCTCTGCTGGCCGGGCCAGTGGTTCCTGCTCCTGAGTCTGTGGCCCAAATGGAAACTGGCTGAAGATCTGGAAGCAGGTAGGAGGAGGGGCCATGCGTGGCAGAGCCAGGAGGGCCCGTGGCAGAGCCAGGAGAGCCCGTTTCCTGAAGCTGAGATGATAGGCCTCAATGCAGCAACAGCTCACAGGCAGGGGAGGAGCCCCAAGAGTCCTTCACAGGGAGGTGCTATGGACAGGGAGGCGAGGGGAGTTTGGTCAGGCGCGCCCCCATTTCATCTCATTCAACAAGGAGCTCAAACTGCTCAGCAGCTTCAAACTCAGCATTCATGGCTGCAGCCCATTCATCCAGCTCTGATTTCTGGGGAAAAGAAATGGGTGGGTGAGTAGAGAGGGAATCCCGTGAGCTGGAGCATCTTTACCCACACAGACAGGTGCTGCCTCTCCCCCCAAACAGCCAGCACTGAACCCTAGCCCTGCGCATGTGAGCACATCAGCAAAGGCCCCTGTCCCTCACTCACCAGGATCTCCGGCACCTTCTTCTTCTTCCGTTTCTCCTTCACAACTGGGGGGGAGATTCCAGGAAGATTTGTGTCTGGGACCCAGGGCTTCTCAGGGACCCTGGGGCCTCGGTTAACTTTGAACACACCACAGGTGAAACTCCAGTCAACTCTTCTTCCCCGAGCACCATCAAAGCCAAAGTAGGACCGGCGGCCAGGGGTGGAGGTGGTAGTGGAGCTGGAGGCTAGGGTCTCCAGCCGCTGTAGGATCGCCTGACTTTTTTAGACATTTCCAAGTCTCTGCATCTAGGTCTCCATCCCTGGAGGTGGACTCAACATTGAGGGTCCAGAGCACAGGAGATGAGTTGGGGGTGACGGGGACATGATGTGTCTTGAAGCAGTTTCCCCTAGTAGATTCCTTGACAGGAGGGTGGTTTTCTTTCTCTGAGAAAATGGCAATCTGTACAGGACCAAAGAGAACAGCACATTGCTTAGCTGTATTACCTGCTTTATGAAAGTTCAAGATTTACAGTGGAAACACCCACCGGGCAAGTATTTTAATTTTATTGTTATTTTAAAAGGTTACTTTTATTATTTATGGATACAAGAACTGGGGTGTAGACCCAAGGTGTGGGGGAGGGGGTGAGAGGTTTCATCAGAGACAGAGTGGGGAGCAGGACAGACAGATCTACTGAAATCCACTGCTGAGAGGAGCAGCGGGCAAGACAGGAGAGGTCTGCTGCGCCATGTGGGTAGCTCCCTGGCCGGGGATGGAACTCAGGCCAAACTCAGGCTGCAGTGGCTGGAGATAGTTTGACAGCACTGAGACTTTAACCCCTGCCCTAACTGGGGAGCCCCAGACAGGTATTCTCAAAGGAAAGGGGACAGAGTTCACAAAGAACCCAAGACATATGTGGGGAGAGGAAAAAATAATCCACCATTGCTTTTGAGGAGTCTGTTTTGTGGCACAAAACTTGTCACCCCCACTAGTGCTATCAGCTGTATCTAACTATGTCTAGACTAGCCGATGCAAGCCCCATTACCAATCATCT
>NW_023603250.1:0-7766 GCF_014898055.3 Talpa occidentalis | reverse complement strand
TTCCCAGAAATCTAAATTCAAGTACAAGTTTGGTAGCCTGTCATTTGGCTGATACAAGGAAATTTTGTGGAACCTCAGTAGAGCTCCTGAGACACTCCACAAAGTTTCTCCCTTTCCTCCTGGGAAAGGCGTTAGATGAATTTGTCCTATTTGGCTTTTACCTAATGAAGTAAAACTGGAAGGGAAGCATTGTCACTTGGGGAAACGGGTAACACCTTGACCTGATATGAATGTAAATTGTCAATGGTGATTGTCACCTTGTAATATTGTATACTTCAGTTGTTTAATATCTACAGGAATTGTTTCTGAAAATATAGGGAGAAAAGGGCTCAACAGATTCCTATTGATGGAACTGTTGAGAGTAAAACTTTCCTACTAAGGACTGAATAGACCTGGAAATGCACCTGATATTTACTAAGTTTTCTTTGACATAATACTGGTAATTTTTTTTTAATTTTTTTTTTTATTTATAGAGGCATGTTTTATTTATTTATTTGTTTGTTTTGTTTATACATGCACTGGGTACAGTCAGAAGCACGGGAGGGTGAGAGAATTCACCAGAGCCAGAGCGGGGAGCAGAGCAGGCAGAAGGACCGAAGTACACAGCTGAGGGAGCAGCGGGCGGCAGGAGAGGTCTGCGCACCATGTGGGACCCTCCTCCAGTGGCCGGGGAGCAGCCGGGATCGAACCGGCGCCGCAGAGGCCGCGGGCAGCTTCGCAACCCAGCGCTCAACCGCTGCGCCACCGGGAGGCCCAATACTGGTAATTTTTTGCATTTTGTTCTGAATCCACAAAGTTTTCTTGTTTTGGTGACCAGGATCTGCAGCAAGGTTGCAATTTTCTTTCCAGCAAACTAACTTGTGTTCACATTTTCTCTCCCCTTGATACCAACACAGCATAAAAATAGTGGTAGTAATCTTTTACTACTTATCTCAGAGTCTGTTTTTGCATAATTTCCATAGGGATTTTGTCTGCTTAAACTAAAAAATTGGACATAAGTTTCATTGTGTGGCTTTGAGTGGAGTTCTTCCAGAAAGTTGAAACAGAGCTGAACCAAGAAGAGGAGAACCTGTTTGCTTTGTTCGTAGGGTTCCAGAGACCTCCAAAGAAGGTGAGGAAGCTTGCCTCCATTGGCAGGACTGGACAACCTGGCCAACGAAAAGTCCCTGGTACCCTCGAGAAGAGGAAAGCCCGGGTGGAGTCTGACGAGACCAACTTTGTTCCTGTAGCCTAGATGGACCGGATGTCAACAGTTCGCTCTGATCCTGTATGATGCAACAAAGCCAGCTAAAATTGCTGCTTAGTTATTCTGCCCTGTGATTTTATGCAAAAATAGGTACTATGGTTGAAAAGTACATTTAGTTTGCAAACTTTTGCTATGCTGTTCAAAATTTGGGATCAAAGTTGAGAGAATTTGTTTTTACATAAGTTGAGCCATTTTAAGATTGTTTTTTTCCTGTGATTTTGATATATTTGCTGTCTTGTTCTGGCTAATGCCTCCAGATTTTTTTTTTTTTTTTGGCTTGGACCGAAGAATGGAGGACTTATTCCAGGAATGGAGGACTTTTGCTTTCCACAGTGGACAATACCCGGAGGGACTGGTTTTCTTTCACACTGGAACCCTGGAAAATTTTCATCTGAGATTACATCCCAGCATCCATATATTTGATATTCATCACCATGGAAATGGTTGCAAAAAGTGAAAGGGGGAATTGTTAGGGGGAAAGGATGTCCTGAGCTAATTCCTTACAGGCTTTGTGGACTCCACCCCCACCCAGTCCAAAGTCATCAGGACATTGGGAAAGACAAATCCCATCACCACAAAGAGAAGGTTGCTGGGACCTGAGGGTGGAGTTAAGCAGCCAGGTTAGGTACAAAAACCAAACACATGGGCCTTGGGGTCTCTCTCTCACTCGCCTCCTGGCTTCACGGCTGGTGGCTCGCGGCCAGCTCTCAGAGTGCCATTTGGGATTCCAGATCGGCGGATCGGATAGGATGCATTTAAAATTTTAACTCCCACTTTTCTCCCTGAGTTGTACATTTCCTCATTTGCCCTTCCCTTGTAAATAAACCTTTATTAACCTTTTGTGTGTGCCTGCAGTAGAGTATTGAGAAATCCTTTTAAGCATGTGGGTGAGGACCCACAGTCAGACAACCCGTTTTGCCAGGACCAGCCTCCAGCAAAATGTCATGTCAGGGGTTCCTGAAAGGATGAGACGGTGTCGGCGAAAACGAAAGGGCTGAGGGGAAGGGATGAGGTAGAATGAGGAGACACTGCACTTGGTGAGGTGCTAGTATCTTCTGCAGAGAGGCTCAGCAGGTTATTTATACATTTTTAGCAAGCAGTGAGATGACATTATCATGTGCGTAGAAACAGCAGAAAAAATCAGTGCATCCCTCTTTCCATAGACCTTTGGCCACCACGTGCTCTCAGCAAGAAGGCAACCTTCAAGATTAATAAAAAACTAAGCCTTACACTTAAACTCATTGTTTCAGCTAGACAGTTACCTAAGATAGTGGATAGCCGCCAGCACATCCCTATCAGCTAAAGCCTAAGCAAGAAAAGACTTTTCTTATTTGCATGGCCTTCAGCAGGGGACTGGCTGCTACTCAGCTATCAGAACATTTTTTACTTAGAAACTCCTAACTCAAATAGCTTCATTTAAAAACTTTTTCAAGAAACTTCAAGGAAGGCAAAAGAAGGACCTACTATAATTACTGTATTGTAATGCTTGTCAGGCATGTTCAACAAACCATCTCCCATTGTCAAGTGGCCAAACTGCCCACAACTAATTTCTAAACAGACAATTTTCCGTGCCATTTACTGACAGTATGCTGATTGCTGATACATATAATTTATTGTCTAATATACTTTGTGACAAATTTTTTTCTTTCTATGTCCAAGAACAAAAAGCAAAGGGATGCCAGATCTTCAGCCCCACAGTATGAGGCCCTTTCTCTTTGCTGCTTGTCAGTATCCTACCTGGCTGGGGCAACAAGACCCCTACAGCACCGTTTTGTATCTGGGCTGCCCTGTAACTCTTCTAGGCCCTGCTACATTTCCACCCACGGTCTTGGGTTTGGCAGCTGAGGACTGAAGAGGCCCGGACTCATCGACTCCGATAACCTTCGAGGAGCCCAGGGTAACGGTCAAGGTAGCAGGTGAGTCCATTTCCTTTCTGGTTGGCATGGGGCTACCTTCTCTGTCCTCCCCTCCTAATCCGTCAAGTTTATCCTTCTTAGGTCTCGGTTCCGGGTGCTGACGGCCTTCCTTCTCAGCCCAGGACCACTGGTCCGCCCTTTCCTAGTCATGCCTTCTTGCCCATACCACTCCTGGGTCGCGATTTCCTGACCAAACTCGGGGCTGCTCATGGTTCCAAGACCCTAGCGCTGCTCTCATCCTCCCACTGCTCCAAACATCTGATCCCCTCAAGGCTCCTTGCTGTCTCCTCCACTGTCAACCCCGGTTTGCCTTATCTCTATCCTGATTGTAGCCACCCATCGTACCCCAGTCCTCATTCACCTTAAGGATCCCTCTTCTTTTCCCTCTCGCCCCCAGTTTCCAATCTCCCTCACTCACATCAGGATCTCAAACCATCATCCAACAACTCCTGGGAAAGGTAGTCCTTACTCCTACCAACTCGCCCTGTAATACTCCCATCCTCCCCGTTAAAAAAGCCTGACGGTTCTTATTGCCTAGTGCGAGACCTTCACCTCATAACAAGGCAGTGGTGCCTATCCATCCCGGAGTGCCAACCCCTACACCTTCTATCTCATATACTGTTTCTACCACACGCTTCTCTGTACTTGACCTCGAAAATGCCTTTTTTTTTACCATCCTCTGGATCCTCAATGTTATTGTCTATTTGCTCTTACTTGGGAAGATCCGGACACACACACCTCCAGCAACTGGCCTGGACAGTCCTGCCTCAGGGGTTCCGGGACAGCCCTCATTGTTTGGTCAGACATGAGCTAGAGATCTCTCGTCATGTCATACTCCACCCCGCACTCTCCTTCAGTATGTTGCTGGCCTCCTCCTGTGCAGTCCTTCTCCGCACAATCTCAGCAACACACTGCGCAACCCCTCACCTTCCTGTGCTCAAAAGGATACCGCGTCTCCCCAACCAAAACCCAACTTTCAGTCCCCACAGCCGTCTATCTGGGTCTCGACTAACTCCTTCCTCCAAAACAGCTGACAGTGGACACAAACAGGCCATCTGGGGCCTTCCCTCCCCTGAATCGGGAGAACAAACCCTTTCTGATTCAGAAGAACCCTTTCGGATTCTTCCATCGTGGATCCCTAATTTTGCTTTCCTAGCCCAGCCACTGTACGGGGTAGCAAAAGCCTCCCCAAAGACGTCTCCAATCCCCCGGGGAGGTCCGCAGGGCCTTCCTTTTACTCACACATATCCTCCTTAGGGCACCTGCCCTTACCCTTCCTGACCCAGAAAAGCCTTTCCTCCTGTGCACAGACGCACGGGGTATGGCGGCAGGCGGCCTTTCCCAGCCTCTGGGCCCAGCCCTGCGTCCTGTCGCTTCTCTCCAAGCAGATGGATCCCACCATCAGGGGCTGGCAACCTTGCCTTAGAGCCCTGGCGCGGCAGCTCTACTCACCCGGGAACCCCTCAAACTTACCCTGGGAAGACTTGTCCAAGCACATTCCCCGCACCACCTTCAGGCCCTCCTGTCTCCCCGCCCGCTCTCCACTCTCACTCCTGCCGCTCACAGGACTTCCACGTGTTTTTTATCGAAAACCCTCTGGCGAGTCTCACTCAGTCTAATTCTCTCAACCCGCCCTCTTCTGCCTGTCTCTGGCCCCCTTCTGTCGCCCATTCATGTCCTGAAATCCTGGGGAAAAAATGCAAACCTCCAGACTGGGTTTAACTGACGCCCCTTTGTCAGATGCCTACTGTGTGTGCAGACTGGCGGCTCTTGCGTAAATGCGCGAGGTCAGCGGAGGGCTGCCTAGGCCATGGTTACCGTCAATCAGGTAATTGAGACAGGAAAGCTGCCCAGAGAAACCACCTTCCAAAGGCAAAACTCATAGCATTTAACCAGGGCCCTGACCCTCAGCAACCATAAGAAAGTCAACATCTATACGGATTCAACATATGCCTTCCTTATGGCTCACAGTCACACTGCGATTTGGCAGGAAAGAGGGTTCCTCTCACCAAGGGGTCCCCATCATGAACGCTAAACTAATAAAGTTTTTAGCAGCCTTGCAGCTCACCAGCTGGGTGGACACTTACCCGGACAGGACTGGCAGGTGATTTTACTCACCTCCTACTCACAAAAAGGTTAAATATCTGCTAGCAATGATTAATACAATAACAGGTTGGGTCGAGGTCTTCCTGCAGCTAGCTAAAAAACGGCTCAGGTAGTAACTGAGGCCCTTCTTAACCACATTATCCCACGCTTTGCCTCCCCACCTCTCTCCAATCTCACAATGTTCCAGCTTTTATCTCAAAGATTACTCAGCAGGTTTCCACGGCTCTGGGTATCACCCGAAGCTTCACATTCCCCACCAACCACAATCCTCAGGGAAAGTGGGGCGCGCCAATGGGCTAATCAAGGATCACCTGACTAAACTCTTGTTAAGCTCTGCAGCTGCTCTGGGAACACGCAGACTGTTACTTCCCCCATCCTGCCTCGGATCCTGACCTCTTCAACTGACCTTCCCACCACTGCATCCGGGAGACTAAGTCCGGCTCAGTTGCTTCAGCCAAAGCCACTGCAGCCTCCATGGCTGGTCCGCACACGGTCATTCTCACCACACCTACAGCGGTAACACTTCTGGGAGATCCCTCCTGGCACATCTCGGGGGTCAAACGTGCCCCCGAAGACAAACAGTATACATGTCATAGCCTGGTCCTACTAGATGCGCATTTCTTGTCAAAATCTCCCTAGCCCAGTGTCCTGTGTATGGAAATTCAAAGTTAGGGAGACCTTTGTCCCAGGGTCCACTGAGACTACCCACTTGGTGGGTACTGCGGAGTCCACAGGCCGGATGCACAGCACCCATCACTCTCACCCTAACTCTTTGTCGATTACTAACCCTATGAACACCTTGTTTTGTTTCTTTTACCATCAAACCTTAAATCACTGCAAAAATACCTACAAGTAATATGGGGGGGTGCCCTTACCCGTCATGTACAGTGCACCTTCCAGACAAAGGCTGAATGTTCTCTCTGGTCTGTCATAATACGGGTTTCAATGTGAATCAAGTTAACTCTGCTATTTCAGATCCTTGGGACACCAACGTTGGGGTACAGAGAGTCCAAGCTGCAGTGTATTTACCTCGGCTGGCATTCCTACCCAGTGGCACAATTTCCGTCTCAAGGGAATATGTCCTGACACAAAATGCCACAGTCCAAGTCTCCCAGGACATCCTCCATTCAGAAGCAAGTCTTATAAAATCAGCTAACATCATCAGAAAATACCGAGACAACCTCAACCTGGATTCATATAATCCAAAATGTTATAACCTCCTAAATAACTCTTTTGGGACTAATACCTCCTCTTGTTTCCTCTGCACTTCCCTTCAGAGGCCTCTACTGGCGGCAGCTCAATTAATCTCAGTACACACTACAGCCAAATAATGGGACGCTGCTTGCCAGACTCCCCAACTCTCAGTCCCCCTATGGGACTCCAATCACAGCTACTCCTGCCAGCAAACTGACGCCTTGTCTGCTTTCATTCCTGTACTTCTAGCATTTCGGTAAAGGATAGATATACCTCCTTAGAAAAAACCTGTCTTTAGCCAATTGCAAAGATAGCTCCCCTCCCTGGCACAGCCACTTTCCAAAACCAGGGGGACCTGTGAAAGCTGATAAGGGCACCTGCCTGTTCCTCAGGAAAGAATGTTGCTACTGTATCAGTGAGTCAGGATTTGTAGAACAAAATGTGGAAGCCTTCATGAAACTACGCAAAGACGTGAAAGGGAAAGCGGGGTCTCCAACTCTCCGCTGACATGGTTTCAAAATCCTGTAGTGTCATGGCTCTCCCACTCTTGGGCACAATAACCTTGTTCTTTTTGCTTCTTACTCTAAAAAATTCATACAGGCTTGCATTCGGGAAATGTCTCCTACCAACTTTAACCAAGTCTTCCACCCATATTCTCGCCCTGCAGAAGACCCTCATAACCAGGCCTGAGTCACCCCCTTGGTCTTTACCCCCTTCACCAGCAGGAAGTAGCAACAAAGAAAAACTTTGCCCTTTTTCCTATCAACACAAAAGGCTGGTATGAAAGGTCCATGCAGAGGCGGGAATGCAAAAAACCCACCAGGAAGCCCCACCTGGAAACAGGACTGTGGAAGCCTGCCTAGAGGATTCAGACAATGAACTTCTCCCCCCCCACCCTCGCCTGCCCTACAAATCTTTTCTGTGCCCTACAAACCCAGTTCCCACCTGACCTCTCCTCACCTACTAAAAAGCCTGCTTCCCCCTGACAACTTAAGCAGCTCATGGACACACCCCCCCTTGGGTCCCTGAGATCCACCATGGGCACAATAAATTTCCCTTCTTTGAGAAATGTAGCCTGGCTCCCCTTTCCTTTATCGCGCCGGACCTTTCAACTACATGTTAAATAGATATAGTGCTGATTAACACTGGATCAAGTTATCAAAATCACGTTTTTACTTTTTACCACAGATCCCAAAGAAAAATTAGTCCATACTGTAAGTGTCAGTTATTATAGTGATAGGACTCAGTTTTCCATAATTTTGTTTTCTCTGGGAGTTTACATTTTATCCAGGCAACAACTGCCC
>NW_023603247.1:0-7779 GCF_014898055.3 Talpa occidentalis | reverse complement strand
TTCCCAGTGGAGCCTGGAGCAGCCCCCTATAATCAAACACCTCAATAGTTATGCTATTAAATATGGGAGCATCCATTGCTAGTGGGATAAGGAAAGGCTATAAATAGCCTTATATCAGTTCAGGTCAGGTTTTGCTCCCAAAATTAATTTATCACAAATTTAGCCAAAACACCTGTTTTCAGTACTTTATTAAGTCTAGGACTGTGCATAAGGGAATGTAGAGCTAGCTTAGTTTATATGACACTGATCAATAAGTTATTAGATGAATTTCAATATGTAATACACCTCCCCCCATATATGTTTTTAATAGGTAGATACAAAGGCAACCACAATATGCCACAATTCACAAAAATTTTAAGGACTCCTGGCTGCCCTGACTTGGAGCCCTAATCCCAGCATGGCCCTGGAGACACAGCTCCTGGGACCACCAGCCACACCCAAGGGGCACCAGGGCCAGCGCAGACATGAGGTCATGCAGCAGAAACCTAATTAGGAAAGACTATCTTATAGGCTAGGGAGTCCTCCTCTATGAAGATTTAATTGTCCAGGCACTGGCGCTATACTGCTGGGTTAAAATCCTTGCCCTGCTACTTACGTCTTGCGAGACCTTGGGCACGTCATTTGACATCTTTATTGTAGTGCGAGGAAGGGCGCTGAGCTGTTCTTTATGACCCGAGCAGACCAGACAGGTAAAGGAGAGTCCTGGAGCCCTCAGTGGCTTTCTCAGGCTTTTATTGAGCTTTTATATGTAGTGCAGCAACCAGGTACACAGCAGGTAGGGGTGCCAGGGGGCCAGGACACCCGCAGGCACTCTGGGCTTCTCTGGCTTTCTTCCCCCTTCTCTCTCCTGCCTCTTCTGCCTCTGCTTCTCTTGGCAGATATATCAATACTACTGCCATGACCCACAGAAGTAAGCAATGTAACTATAACAATGTAACAAAATGCAGGTGCCCCATCAGGCTGGGCAATGCTAATGGTAGAAGGCAGAAAAACCTGAAAGTCATTTACTCTACACTTGTCCTTCAGCATCCTCCTTCATTGTAAATGGGAGTAGTATCAGCTCCTGTCTCTTGGCAATATGGTAGGGACTGAGTAAGTTAATTCAAGTAAAACTCTTCAGGGGGTTCCAGGCTTGTACTAATCGCTCCATAAATGGTGGGCATTATTATTGTTATTTGTTTACATGTCTATGGTAGGCAGGCTAATGTCCTCCAAAGTTGTCCACACCTGAAGTCCCATACCCTGTTACAGAACAGACTGGAATATACCCCAGAATACGACTTTGTAGATGTATTAAGTATTCCCAACTTAATCACACTAATCCTCAAAAAGGGTGACTTTTCCTTGCTGTGGTAAGAGGGAGAAGAGGGAGAACAGAACAGAGTCAGGGAGAATCTACATTGCTCACTTCGAAGGGAAAGGAAGTGACCACCCACAAAATATGGTTTGTCTGCAGAATGAGAGTTTACTGGACAGTAAAAGGCTGAAGTTCTGATACATGCTACAATGTGAGTGAAACTTAAAAACATTCTGTGAAACAAAAGAAGCCAGACACAAAAGGTCACACATTGCCTATTCTGTTTCTGTGCAGTGTCCAGAACTGGCAAGTCCATAGAGACAAGCAGATTGGTGGTTGCCAGGGGCTGGCATGAGGGCTGTTGGGAGTGAGAGCCCAAAGGGTACAATGTATTCTCTCTTGAGAGAGATTTATTAGCACCAAGTAACACAGAAAGAGGAGCATGTTTATGTCATAGAAAACAAAAGATGGTGCTGGGACTAAGCAGGTCTCCTAGCCCCTCGCTCTACCTCCCACCCCACAGACTCATGGAAGAAAAAGATGGTTCATAGTAAAATCCTGAGGATTCTCATAGATCTGTTTCAGCTTGAAAGCTATTATGGGGAAATGCCAGGAGAGGTCCTTGGGAGAAGAGGCCACGGCACTTGGCCTTGGGGCTTTGTCTGAGGCAGGGAGGGCTTCTGTCTGAGTACTTGGAACTGCAGAAACAAGCTGAAGCCCAGGGCACGTTGGCCCTGGTTTTGTGGACTAGGCTCCGGTTAGAAGATGTTTAGCTGCATCTCAGAAAGCAGCGAAACTTGGGCTCCAAGTGAGGACCCCACTCAGGCCTGCTGAATTGGGGTATCCGCATCCCATATCTTCAGGTTACAGAATAGGGGCTTGAAAACAACATGCAGTCCTCAAGCTGCAGTAGTGAGGAGGGAAGATAAAAGGTTTTCTATAAGGTAAGGAGAATGTCAAGGAAAATTCACTTCCACTGTTTTCCATCAAGCACTAGGCAATTAGAATTGCCCATATTAAGTATAAGTAAGATGGGAAAAAAAAACATCGCATAGTCTCTGTAAAATATACTAAGGGAAAATGAATCCTGTCTGGAAGAACCCCTGAACAAAAATAGGAATCACGTTTACAGCAAGTGCATTCTACTATATGGCACTTAATAAGGACTTAAACCAAATAAAATTAAAAATCAAAATAATGTGATAAAGCAACAAAATGAGATGGAATGGGATATTGAAGGGCTAGTGGAACAAAATAAAATTTCAAGTAACTATTCAAAACAGAGATAGTAAATTTTGAAAAGCAAATAAAACTACCCCCCAAATGCTGAGCTCATATGTATGAGAAAAGTTGGAAGTATGCAAATATGAGTCACTTAACCTTTTATAGCAGAATCTGTCGATTCATACTGTCTAATATTACAAGTCATCAGAGCACCCAAGCCAGGGAATGCAGCTTTCTGTTCTCTTTAGAGCAAGTTGTGATAAATACCCGCAGCAACAAACTCTTCTCAGTGATATCCGTGAGCAATCTCAATGAGGAAAGTTCTATGAATTTTGGCATTTCCTTTACTTTCACTTTGGCTATTTTGTGCTCTATTATATTCATATAAAATTGAGTTGAATATTTTATGTTTAAAAGCAATATGATTTGTGACAAGATTATTTTCATTAAATTATTTTATAGGATTATCATTATTAGAATATTTTTGTCTCTCCCTCCATCCCTGTTATATACTTGTATAGAGATTGTCTGATTTGATGGTCATTATCTATCAAAACTGATTATTGGGTTGCGGAATTTGAATAAGGCATTGGTTTTTGGTATGTTTCTTAAATCTTTTTATTATGCATATATAAAACTAATGAAGCTATTATTTCAAAACCAATCAACCAAACAACCAAACAACCAACTAAATCAATCAGTCAATCATTCATACCCATGTAAGGAATGACTCAAGCCTGTTCAAATCCATCTTGTTCTTTGGAGATTGTATGTATAATCAAAATCAACCTTTTCATATTTTGTCAACTATTTTCCACTCTATTACTTAAGCACTAGGGAACAGTTTTGTCTTGTCAACACCCAGCTGGAAATAAAAGCTTATATGGGATAAAAAATAGCAGCTGTGGGGTGTGGAGTGATTCACAGGAACAAGATTTCCCACGTCAGAGAGAAATGCTTTCCACCAGGTAGGCTGGCCTTTTCCTATAATGTTGAGCAAGGAGAAGTAATAGGCAACCATTTCTTCCCCTGCCACTGCTAATGGCACTGCTGCTGGGAATAGCATAGCACACGATGATGCCAGTGAGGCTCTCCTTTGACTAAAGATAACCCTGTCGACCTGCCCTAGAGTCTGGGATTCTGTGTTCAGTCAGGGGCTAATCCTGTGAGCTGCCTCCAGTGTTTGCTCTTCCTCGATTTTGTTTCTATCCATCTGACACTCTACCCACACTTCATGGTGATAGTTGGTCTCGTCCCCCATCAGCCTGTGGGCTCCTTGAGGGCAAAAAGTGCGTGCTTGCTAGTGCACTATGACCCCCGTGCCGGCGTGGGGCCTGCCTGGAGTGGGTGCGGGGTGGGTATTTGTTGAATGGGTGAATATTGAATGAGTGAGCCATCCTTTTCTCTTGATCCCTTCTGTCAGCAGGTCTCTCTCTTTCTCGCTCACTCTTGCTCTTGCTCTCTCTCCACACATGCATACGCACCTGGATAAAGGAATCTGTCTTCTCACAGGATCATGTAAGACTGGAAACTGAACACATAAGCCTGTTCCTGCTGAGGTAGGGGCACTTCCCTATAAAACCACATTCATTTTTTTTTCTTTTTAGGAAACAACAGAGAAACCAAAGGAGGTGGGTGGAGGATCAGTCTGAAATCCCCCGCAAGAGGCCTTATAAGCCTGTAGAATAATATTTGGCAAGGGCCATCCCGGGGAATTCTTCCTGCTGTTCTTCATCTGAGTAGCCCGGGGCTCCCCTCACGGGCATACCTCAGTTTACCAGCCATTGGAGAACAACTTAAAGGTTAATAGTTTATAGAGCTACCTTGGCAAATGGCGATAGACACATCAGTGAAAGGCTTCATTTTCATGAGAGAAGGTTGGCCCTTTCAAAGAATAGGGCCCTTAATTCCTGGTCAGTCAGATCACAGAGGCCCTTTATATTGACTGTGGTTGAATTACAGGTGTGCCTCGAAGATATGGCGGGTTCAGTTCCAGACAAACACAATAACACAAACGTCATAGTAAAGCGAGTCACAAGAGTATCTTGGCTTCCTAGTGCATGTAATGGTTATGCTTACACTGCACTGGCCTATTAAGGGCACGATGGCTTTATGTCTAAAACAGCAATCCAGAGACCTTAATTAAATATGACACAGAGACATGAAGTGACACACGCCATTGGGAAAATGGCACCAACAGACTTGCTTCAAGCAGGACGGTCACAGACCTTCAGTTTGTAAAGCGCAATAGCTCCGAGGTATTGTAAAGCGAGGTGTGCCTGTGGTCGGCGAGGGCAGTGGAACAGACATCTGGAGAGGAAAGCGCTGCTGTTCCAGGCCCGTCAGGTGCAAGAGCTGCAGCCGCTGGACACCAGCGCGAGGGAGAGGCAGACCCAGGCGCAGAGCGCTAGCTCCGCACAGCTCAGACCACGTTTTCTTCCAGTATTTAGACCTTCCCTGTCCAGACTTTTTTTTTTTTTTTTTTTTTTTGAGAATTTAAACTGAGGACAAAATACGGATGGACAAAGAGAAAAAGAAGTTCACAAAATACCAGAACTGCTTTTCCCGACTTCCTAACCAGTAAGTTTTAAATCGACTAGTTAGAGATGGACTCACTTTCACTCAGTCCTCGGTCTAGTTTCACTAATTGATAAAAATTTGCTGGCGTAGTGTAGCTTTGCAAATTGCTGAGAAAAAGAAAGTATTTTTGATTCCAGAATATATCCCACATTTTTAGCAACCATGACAGCCTAGGCAGACCTGGGCTGGGCTCCTGGGTATTTGGCATTTTGCTTGGTAGGAGAGGATCTTTGGGGGGGACTAGGAGGTAATTACCACTCTCACCAGCCACCAGGGAGCGGGGAGGGGGCCTCCTCTAGCTCTTCCTCAGCATCTATAAGAACCACATCACTCCCTCTTCCACTTGGCCTTAAAAAAATCACCAATGAATTTTGAAAACCCCGGCATATAGACCTGAAGTCCTTGTAAGGGAGATCTGGGGTGGGGCCCCGGACTCTGCAGTTTTACAGAGTGGAGCAGGAACGCTGCCATAGAGCCTCACCCCAGTTCCCTCTGAAAGGGTGGAGGATGGGGCATTAACATACACAAGAAGACTCCGAGAAACACAGATGCAGAAGGCCTATTGCAGGGCAGAGGTGTTGTGCCATTTCAGCGACATTCATGGTGGCTCTTGACGTTGTTTACTGGAGATGCTGCTTTGTGCTGGGCCTGTGCCAGGCCTTCATGTGCTGTCTCCAGTCCTCACACCGTTCCTGCAGGATAGTATCTACATTTTGCAGAGGAGGAAACAGAAACCCAGAGAAATTATGAAAACTTCCTGAATGCTAGCCCAGGTCCATGTAGCCCCGTAGCCTGACCGGGTTCACTCTGCTGAGCTGCCCGGGGTGTCAGCAATCAGTTAGAGCAACACCACGGCTCCCTCCTCCTTCACCTGCACCCAAGGCCCCCGCAACTCTCAGGGTGGCTTCCTTTTTCTACCCTGATTTCAGTTATGCTGCTCAGAATCCCATAACCTTAGATCCCTGTCAAGAAGAATAAGAAACCCTGAAAGGGCTCATCTACTGTCGAAGGAGGTTTAGGTTTAGGTCTTTTCTGCAAAAGCTGCTTACCCACCCAGAGCCCCCCCGGGCGGCGACGCTGCAGGTTAGCAGCAAAGCTCTGGGCTTGGCAGTGGCACCAGAGCCCTGGTGGCCCGGTGCCCTTCTGGGGATGCTGAGCTGTCAACCGGGCTAGACGTCACTAACAGGCCCCGACAGCCCCACTCTGCGGCCTGAAGAGCAGGACAGCCATTTGTCCTTGTATAACAGAAGAGGAGAACTTGGCTTTCCTTCCTGTGTGAGGAAGCCGAGTTCCTCCCCAGCCTGTCTTCCCCGAGTGCCTCCTTCCTGCTCATTTCTCACCCTCGTCACCAGACGCAGACGTGTGCAGGTTCTCCCCACGCCGAGCAGTTCTCTGTGGCGCCAGCTGGGTGTCCTCTCACTCAACCCCATTCTCACAGCTCAGATCCACAGATGGAAAGCTCAGTCCCACAGAGTTGCCCCCAGGGTGCCCCCATTTCAGATGCCAGTTGCAAACCCAGGCGTACCGGTGCAGCTGACCGAATGGCTACAGACCAGAGGTGCCCACAGCCCCCTTCTGCTTTGCACAGGTCGTCAGCTATACTCTGACCCCAGTCGTGCCCGCCTCCTTGGGTTCAAGTAATTTGCTAGTATAGCTCACAGGATTCGGGGAGACACTTCCAGTTTATTGAAGGATATGATAAGGGGGTGCAGATGAACAGCCAGAGGAGCAGCCACATAGAAAGAGGTCAGGAAGGTCCCAGGCAGGTGTTTCTGCTTTTGTGGCATTGGGGTGTGTCTCTCTTCCAGAGAGGATGTGCTTGCCAACCTGAGGTTCTCTGTTCCCCTTGCTACTGAGATTTCTGTGGAGTCAGCCTCCCATAGGCACAGTCAATTATTAACTCCATTTCCAGTCCCTCTCCCCTTCCTGGAAGAGGGGGGTAGATCTGAAAATGCAGAACTTCTGATCGTGGGTTGGTCTTTCTGTTCACCAGCCCCTACCCAGGGGCCATCCCGGAGCCCACCCGGAGCCCTCAATAAAACAAAAGGGGTCCCGGCACCCTCATCACTTAGGACTTCCTAAGGGTTTCAGAAGCTGTGGGCCATGTATGCCGGGAACCCCAGGGCAGTTAACAATGTGTATTTTCTACCGTCTCACAGTATCTGCAGGACAGTATGCGATCATCTTTCCCACAAGAGAAGAGACCTGTGGAGGTGTGGGCTGAGCGAGAGGGAAAAGTCAAAGATAGTGAGTGTTCAGAGATAGTAATGCAGGGTTAATAGTCACGATATATGAAGAACTTATATATGAAGAGCAAGTGACCCAGTTTAAAAAAAAAAATGGGCAGTGGATATGAGAAGATAATTTACCAAAGGAGACATCCAGAAGGGCAATAGACAGATGGAAAATGCTCGTCTTCACTGTTAATCAGGGAGATGCAAGGCGAAACCACAATGAGACAGCATCTCACAGGTGCAAAATTGGCACACTTTAAAAAGACCTTCAACAAGTGCTGGAGAGGGTGTTGAGAAAGAGGAACACTAATATATTGTTGGTGGAAATGTGAACGGGAGCAGCCATTTTGGAAAGTGATCTCAACTTTCCTTAAAAGCTAAAATGGAAATGTCAGCACCTTTTGGCATCTAGCTTACCTCATGAACACAACCATGGCTGTTGCA
>NW_023603246.1:0-7781 GCF_014898055.3 Talpa occidentalis | reverse complement strand
AGGAATTTATGACAATTTCTTTATCCTTTTGTTTAACCAAGTACCTGTGGGAACCTGCAAAATTCTATCCTTGTTCAGGGACCCTTCTTATCTCAAAATGGCAGCAAAACCTGAACAAGAGATATCAAAAAGCCTGTTTGTTTTTTTAAAAACAAAAAACAAACAGAGGTGCAAGATTAATCCAGAGAAAATGTAAGAAAAAAATAATTTAAAAAAAGTAAGGATGAAAATGGAGAGAAAACACAGATGTAGCAGAGACTGAACAGATAACACATAGAGAACAGCTGTTTCTAAAACACAGATGGAATAAACAAAATCAAAAAAAAAAAAAATACAAGAATGATTGCAGAAGTAGAATATCCTAATAGTCCTATTATAGGTAACAAAATTGAACTAGCTAAAATCTTCCTATCAATAAAACAAGAAGTTTATATAGAAATTCTTGTGACTTCCACCAACATTCAAACACATATTTTCCAATCTACAAAAAATTCTTCCAGAGAACAGAAAGGGAGAATTTCCCAACTCACTTGTATAACCTTGATGCCAAAACCTAACAAAGAACCAGAAAATTAAATAACAGTTAATTTTATGCATGAACATAGACTAATAAATTTAGTAGATCAAATTAAACAATATTTTAGAATGATAACAGTATATCTCAAAACTGCTATTTAATTATTAGAAGCCAAAAACTGTAATGCATTGTGAATGCACCAGAAAGATCATATGATAATCTCTATAGATTAGAAAATCATTTTTGTTAAATATCACTATCCTTTCCTGACATTAAATAAACACAGAAAACAAGGGTAGAAGTAATCTTCCTTAACCTGATCAAGAGTAATTACAAAGCACCTATCATAAACATCAAAACAAATGTTGAAGTGTTAATCCTTCCAATACTGTAAAATCAAAAACAATATCTATTATCACTGATTCTATGCAGAGTTATATTAGATGTTCTGCAGTGAGGGCTAAAGAGGAACTAAATTAAAGTTACAAAGAAATAAACCAAATTGATAATTGTATTTACAAATGTGACAGTTGGCTTTGTAGAAAATCTTAAAAAGGTCTATAAACAAATTTTATAAATACTAAAACATTTTAATGATGGTGCTGAATATAAAATCAATACACAAAAATCAATTGCATTTCTAAAGACAGTTTGAAAATGTAGCTTTTAATAATATAACTATCATAACAGCAAAAATTAAGGTACCTAACACTAAATCTAACAAAAGATGTGCAGGACCTTAATAGAACTATAAAACTTTATTAAAAGCTAATAAAGACAACTCCAATAAATGGGATGCTAGAAAGTTTCAAAATTATGAAGATGTCAACTCTCTCAACTCGATCTATAGATTCAATGCAATTCCACTCACGACCGCTACAGGACTTGTTTCTCATGGAACTTGGCAAGCTAATTTTAAAATTCATATGGAGAATGAAGAATCAAAATTACACAATATTCCTATAGAAAAAAACAAGTTTGGAGGATTTGCCTGACTATTAATAGTTGATTTTAAAGCTATGGATATTAAATAGCTTGGTGCTTCATCCGGGTTAGAGAAATAGACTGATGGAATACAATGTCATACAGAGCCCCTAATAGACATATATATTTGGAAACTGATTTATCACAGAGACAGTATTACAGAGCATCAGGAAAAGGATAGAATATTTAATAAATTGTGCTAGAACAATTTCTTATCCACAAGGAAAAGATGAAATTGGATTTCCACCACAAAATACCTACATAAAAATCAATTCCTAGAGGATTAAAATTAAAGGTGCAAAGCAAACTCATCAAATAATTAAAAAGCAATCTTGTAGAAACTCTTTAGGAACATATAAAAAATTTCATGGAAGATTCAAAAAGTACAAACCATTAATGAAAAGACTGGTAAATTTAAGCAAATTAAGAACTACTAATCAGAGAGGGTACAAATGCATATTTGTATGTATAAACACACATAGACACACACACAAGTATTACTAGGTATAGATTATAAAGATTTCCAAAGCATTTTGAAAAAGATAGTAAATTGACAGAAAGGAAGACTTGAACAGCATTTCATATAAAAGAAAGCACAAATGATTCATAATCATATGAGAATATACTCTTTTACATTAAAACTAACAAGTGAAAAATCGCAATTCTCAACTACATATGTTATGGACTCCTCAATATGTGTAATGAATTTTACAAAAA
This sequence comes from Talpa occidentalis, assembly GCF_014898055.3. Classification (NCBI taxonomy): domain Eukaryota; kingdom Metazoa; phylum Chordata; class Mammalia; order Eulipotyphla; family Talpidae; genus Talpa; species Talpa occidentalis. Next base: position 5,563 of record NW_023603246.1, on the reverse strand, counting down.
CTTATTTTTAAAAAATCACCCTGCTAAAAGGTAAAGTACTGATTGAAGATTATTGCTATCATAATCAAGAAACAAAGACTGAACTGAACCTTAAATTCAAACAAGACTAGTGAGGAAAAATAGGAAAGGAAATTCCAATAAATGATGTTACAGAAGACCTAATCAATCCTTTTCATTATTTATCTAATACCTAGAACAGTCTCTAACATAAGCAGAGAATATTTTAATGAATAGTTAAGTAGTGTATAATTTAATGATTGAGACAATATGAGCAATATGAGAAGTGAAAGAACCAAACCAAAAAAATATCCATGATTGTCAAGTTATTCTTTATTATTGTACCTTACATATATTTGGGTTTATTTTTATACCTGGATGAATAAAGAGATTGAACACTCTTCCATATGTTTCCATCACTAATGAGGGAGAAAGTTTCCATATGCTTATTTACAGTTGTAGCTCTCATTTTTGTGAGTGTATGTTTTGCCAATTTATTTATTGAATTTTTAATACTTCGAAGAATAATGTTAGCATAAATATTTTGTTCACTTGTAATTCACATTACACAAATATTTCTAAATTTTATTTTAATTGTATTCATTTAATATTAACAAATGCTTGTATAGTTGACTCTGATGATTTTTTCCATGTAATATATAGAAAAGTATCAACTCTCCAAAATTTAATAATTCTACTAACATCTAATCAAAAACTGGATAGATAATAATCTAGGATTTGGGTGGCACTGATTTTTATTCTTATTTATTTATTTACACACATACTGAGGTTACATATACACACAAGGTCTTTTCCTGAGATTTCTGTGTTACTGGATTGATCTGCATTGCTATTCTTTAACTTAATTTTACCTTAATTACCTGCTCTTCCCTTTCTCTTTTGCTAACTCCTCTTCCATGTGGAACACTTTAAAAATTGCTGTTCAGGACCTTCCTGGTGGCACAGGAGGTTGAGCACAGCGCTATGAAGCTGTTTGTAGCCTCTGCAGCACCAGCTCAATCCTCAGCTGGGCAGGGAGATACCCACGTGGTGTGGCAGACCTCCCCTGTCTTGCCTGCTGCTCCCCTCAGCAGTGTTTTTGGTCTGTCTGCCTGCTCTGCTCCCCGCTCTGTCTCTGGTGAATCCTCTCACCCTCCCGCACCTCTGGCCTATACCCCAGTTCTTGCGTACATAAATAAATCTTTTAAAAATAATTAAATAAATAAAAATTGCTATTTCCTGCAGCTGTCTCCTGGGTCTTCTTGTTCATTGTTTGTGTCCTCATCCATTTCTATGGCTTGGTCATTATTCACACCTTACTTATCACACCTACCTCACAATCTCTAGGTGATTTTTTTTCCTCCAGGTTCATGGGTTAAATAACCTACTGGACATTTATTCAAGATGTTCTAGCATCAACAGTAACATGTTCAAATAGAATCCATTTTATTTCCTTTTTTCCTTAAATATATTTCTATTTCTATATTCCTTATCTCTATGGAAGACAGCACCTTTCTCACAACTACTTAAGATTAAGTGATGAAAAACTTGGGTATATACTTCTCTACTATAAATATCCAGGAAATCACAAACCTCTATTTTTTCTCTCTAAAATTGCCATTCAAATAATAAAAACAAGAGCAGTTTGCAATTAAGTGTGAAAGAGTATCTGTCAGTTCAGGGGCCCAGTTCATTACTTGCATGTAGAAATGTGACCAATTTTTGTACATTAATTTTGCAGCCTATAAATTCACTGTACTTATTATTTCTAAGTTTTTTATTGGAAGTCTTTGAGTTTCCTATAGATATTATTGTATCATCTACAAATAGTTATTATCTTTTTTCTTTCCAATTTGGATATCTTTTATATATTTTTTTATTGTCTCATTGCTCTTGCTAGGACACCCAACACTGTCTTGATATTAACGGTGAGAGTGGACATCCAGTCTCAATCCCGATCTTAGAGGACAAGCTTTCACTTTTTTGCCATTGTGACGTTGTCCTACCTGGTCTTTATTATGTTGAGTTAGTCTCCTCTATACCCATTTTTCGGAAGGCTCTTGTAAAATGATGTTGAATCTAGTCAAATGATTTTTCTGTGTCTACTGAGATGATCCAATGGCTTTGTCCTTTTTTCTTTCCTTCTCTTTTTTTCTGATGTGGTATATCACATTTACTGATTTGTATCTGGTGAACTATACTCTTATCCCTGGAATAAATCCCACTTTATTAAAGGAGTATGAGTATATCAAATTATCATTGAATTCTGTTTGATAATATTTTGATATCTTATTTCTCCCCTCCCACAGGCACCTTTTGTCATTATTATCTTCAAGATCACTAATTCAATCCTCCATTTGTTCTATTCTGATCCCATAACTTTCCCTAGAGCTCTTTTTTGGGTTCTTTACATTCTAGAGCTCTATTATTTTCTTATTTAAACCTTCAGCTTCTACTTTTACCTAATGCTATTTCTGAACTCATTGATTTGTTTTTCTGAATTTTGTTGCATCTCTGATTATTTTTTCTGAGTTCTTTTGTATCACTTTGACTTGCCTTTCTGAACTTTCTCCTATCTTTTTGAATTTCTTTATTATAACAATTTTACCTCTACTCGATAGGGATATATAATCTTCCATGTCTTTGTGATTATATTCTGAAGAACTGTTCTCTTTTTATGATGATATATGCCCTTTTGTTAAAATATGTTGTCTGCCCATTTTGCACTTAAATTTTCATATTAAAAAAAAAAAAAATCTGTACCCTCAACTTAAAGTTAAACCACTTTTACTGTTCCAGCAGGTGGCGCTATGGTTTTATTCAGTTTGATTTGGGCTTTTTTTTTTTCCCCCTCTGCGCTAGAGTCCAGAGGTGCTGAGGCATTTGCTTTGGCTGTATCAGTCGGGTAAGTGAGGAGCGCAGAGGAATGGGACCACTGACACAAATGTGCTGGGGAGAGGGAAGCCTTGTTTGTGTTTGTGGTATCGTCAATGTCCCTTCTCTATGGAGGCCCCGATCTAAGACTCATCTGTCTACTGTCAGTGCATTTCATGAGGTTAGTACTAGTCTACTAGTCCCACGGTATGGGGGGGCGGGGAGAGGAGGGGGTATACTAAGGCCACCTTTTCTTCTACCCTCCTTTCCTTCTCCACCTCCGCCTTATAGGCTTACCCTGTGTGTTCCTCCATATTCTTTCCACTCTCCCCTCCCCAGAGTTCCTAGCTTAGCTGGTAGTTCTACCAGCTGCATCCCTCCCCCGAAGTCTTAGCCTCCATGTCTTTCTCCACCCACCATCTGTCTAATGAAGCATGAAGTGAATCTCCTCCACTTTCCTTATGTGTAGTCTCTGGCATGCCCTGGGTGCTTCAGCCTTCCCTTGAGCCATGGGATTTCTTGGTGCAGTGCCCTCTGGTCAATGCCAAATGGTCCTCTTGGGAATGCAGCAAGGAACCTAAGCTATCACCATCTTAGAGCTATCTCCCAAATAATATTCTCTAAATAGGAATATTGAATGTTTTCCTTCTTCTCAAAGAAGGACTTTCACATGCTTCCAAAATAAAGTTTAAAGTTCCTAACACAGCATACAGTCCTAATTACCTGGTGCCTACCTTTCAAACATTATTTTTCAGACACTTCCACTAATTTTCAGTTTTACAGAAGTATTCATTCCTTTATTCACTTATTCATTCAAGAAGCTTTTGTGGCGTGCCTACCACATGTGGCAATTCTATTTTAACAATAAGAAATATATGGAAGCCAGATAATGCCCCTGTTCCCAATGTACTTATGTTCCCTTTAGTGAGAGAATTAGTAGCAATATTGATAAATTCAGACAAGGATAAATGCTGCTAATAAAATAAATCAAAGATATTATGGGAGTGGCTAAATCAGCAAGGTAATCAGTAAAGACCTGAATAAAAGCCAACTTTTGAGAATCTGGAGGAAGAACTTTCTAAGAGAGGGAAAAGAATAAATATAGGAGAAAGAAGGTTGGCAATTTCAAGAAAAAAAAGACCAATGAGTCTGAGGAAACACAGGCATGGAGAGAGAGTAATCAAGGATACACAGAGGTTTGGCATTGGGAAGTCAAAAGAGGTTACTGAAAGGGGAGTGACAAAACCAGATTTTTGTGTTACAAAGAATATTTTGCCTATTGGATAATGAATGAGTGAACTACAGGGAATGAAGTTAGGAGAAGAATTCACATGTTCCTGGGCGTACCACACTTGCCCACATCTCCTTACAATTTCAGTGAACTTTTATCTTCCAGATCTCAGTGAAAATATTACGTCCAGACCTCCCCTGGTGGCGCAGCGGTTGAGCGCTGGGATGAGAGGCTGCCCGCCGCCTCTGCAGCACCAGTTCATTCCCCGGCCAACGGCGAGGGTCCCACAAAAAAAAAAAAAAAATTAAAAAAAAAAAAGAAAATATTACGTCCTCTGTAAAGCCTTCTCTCATTCACCCAGGAAGGTATGAGTGCTCCCTTGAAGGATGGGCCTCCCCAAGATGACAAGAACAGCCTTTCCAAGATGTGTCACTTTGGCATGTGGATTATTTCAAAATTAAGATCAATCAAGGTCCTGCAGGCTCATGAGAAACTTTTTACTGCTCCCTTAACTGCCTAGAAGAATGAAAATTGAGGGTCCTACCCAGAATTAAGAGTTTAATCAGAAAAAACCTTTCTACCAGAGAAAATTATCTATAGCAGCCCAAACATCTAATGACAGAGCAGCTAATCTTTGTCATCTGAGTCACCCTCTCCTTGTCATGTCATCCTCCTCCTCTCTTCTTGAAACCCCAGGCCCCAATCCCATTCCTTTGCTCAACATGCAAATATTCTTATTTTGTTCCATTTGCTTTACACTCAACCTCCATGCAGATTCTCCAAATGTATGTTGCTATATCTTTTATTAATCTGATGTTAATTGCTTTGTTTGACCATTTCAAGATCCCAGAGGGCCAGAGGGAAAGAGCCTTTCCCTCTCCCTTCAAGAGAGGGAAAGCTTCCTCCAGGATTTCGTTGCATCAAAGGAGATCAAAGTGTTAGTACACAGTCCTTTGGGAAGATCAGGAAATTATGTGCATGTCTGGTGTCTGTGTTATTTTTCTTTATATACTAGAGAAAATGTTGGTTCTGCCACTCTGTCTCAATTTACTCCAGTTCCTCAAGTAGAAGCTGGATAAAAGAATCAGCTATGCTTTTAAAGGGGTCATGGTCGTTTTTAGGTAAAACTAACATGTTAGAACAAATATACTAAAACTCAGCCCATATAAATGGAAAGGAGAGCTTTACAACATCGAGCATGAAAAGAAATACCTGTGTGATAACATTTTATGCTTGTGTTTGTTCATTGTTTTGAATGCTGATCTCAGCACTATGTAACAGACACTCCTGGGCAGTTACAGATATCTTAACAACCCCTCCCGGTAGTCCTGAGAGAGAAGTCCCTCCAACAATAGTCATTACCAAGTGGGTTTCTTTCAAGTATATCAGAATCTTATATATGTATAAAGTGTATGCTTCTTAATTTTCAAAGTTAATCCTCATCAATAAGAGAAGTATATT
>NW_023603245.1:0-7786 GCF_014898055.3 Talpa occidentalis | reverse complement strand
ACCTCTCCTGACTTGCCCGCTGCTTCCCTCAGCAGTGTACTTCGGTAGATCTGACTGTTTCGTCCCCCACTCTTTCTCTGGTGAATCCTCTCGTCCCCCACACCTCTGACCTGTACCCCAGCTCTTGTATACATACATATAATAAATCTTTAAAAAAATACCTGTTGCTGCACGTTTGTTCTGGTAATAAAAGATATAATACACCCACTCTTGGCACCTCTATGAAGACCATAGCTGGTCCAACCTTTATAGCCTAACCTTTCTCAGTGGGGACGTGCTGCCCCCTAGGGGACACTTTGTAAATTCATTGAGTGTGTGTGTGTGTGTGTGTGTGTGTGTGTGTGTCCCCCAAAAGTGTGGTGGGACAAAGTTCAAAGTTCATTTGTAAAACGAACTCCCCCTCCCCTCCCCCCCCCACCACCACCAAAGTACAGGCAAAAAGGCTTTTAGAGGTGTTTGGGGTCTGGGATACTAAGGTTCTGCGATTTGATAGTCCCCCACAAGAAAGTATAGTCTCGTCCTGCAACCCTACAAGTTTAGAAAGTCTCAGCATACAATGTGGCTGGGAAAATCCTTTTATAATTTTCTGCGGTTAGGATGGGGTTTTTTACATCTCAGTGTAACCTATTTTTGCACAGTTTTAACCAACAGTGAATTTCGGATGGATGCAACTACATGTAAATCAAGTCTTAAGCACTGTGTATTGTTTGGAACTTTCATCATTTGTCTGCTTGTCTGTCTTTTGTTCTTTCTAAAGTCACGCCAGCACTACCCAAACTGCTCTCGGTAGTTCAGACCTAATACTTCAGCACCGTCATGGTCTGGTGTCCACACACACTTGGCTACTTCACTACTTCTCTTAGTGTGTTAGTACCAAGCATTTCCAGATTGAAATACAGATTTTATTATAGATTGCTATCTTTGACTATCCCTTTTATGCAACAAGTAGGACACCAAACTGAGTGAGCAGACTGGTCAGGTTCTCGATATTTTACTCTAAGGGTTGGCGGTGGAGGCCAAGACTGGGGGGGATGGAGGTGCGAACCAGTTCCGCCGCCGGAGAGGTTGCACTGGGGACTGTGTTTTGAGCGAAGTGGATGCACCAGCCTAGGAACTGAGGGACGCGACTCTCCCGCCCAGGGGCACCAGAGGTGTGAAATTTAGGGGCGATTCCTTCTTCCTTAGGGACATTCCAGGAGGCTGCCGGCGGGTGGGCAGAGCCAGGGCCCGCCCGGGGAGCTGGGCGCGCGGCGCGTAGCCATGGAGAAAGACGCGGCCCGGGAGAGTCGGGCGCCGCTGCTTCCAGCGTCTGCCACCGAAGGGGGCTCAATTCCATTTCTTGCGGCTCCCGAAACACTGGGGGGCAGCTCAGAGTAAGGACTATAGGCGACAGGCCCGCAGCGTACCTGCTCCGTCGGCTTTCAGGACGCGAGTAGAGTCTGCAGGATCCGGTCCCCGCAGCCGCCGCGCCCCTGGGCGGCCGGGGCGGAGCCGCGCGGGAGAAGGCGCACCCGACGTAAGGGCTCGAACAACTGGAGGACCAGTCCCCAGTTGGGACAATCCACCCCAGAGGGTGGGAGGCTAGAGTTTTGGAGACCTGGACGTGTCATCTCCAGTTGCCTTAGGTCGGAACTCCGGTGCTCGTGCAATAAGCTCGTGCAATAAGCACACCTGTACGGTTTGTACCAGATGCTTTGCAGACATTATCTCTGCTCTTTGCAACAACTAGCAAAGTAAGTAGTAGTCTCTCCGTTTCACAAATGAACTGAAACAGGAAGAGTGTTTCTGTGTGCAAGCTCCCAAATGTGAGGAGATGGAGACTGAGGGAGTCCTCATTTGTTGGTCATGGCTGGCGGCCTCCATTGGGAGGTCCATGACACAACCGGGGCTGCCCAGCAATCCTCATTCCCGACTGCACATCGTGGTCTAGTGGCTGGGGCTCAGCGCAAGCCCCTGCAGCCTGGGATCTGTTCCTTGGTTGGGAGACTAGGCCTGACAATTCCGGTATCACAAAGATTTAAGATAATTAAGAATTAGATTTAAGATGATTGAAAGACTCACAACTTCAGTATCTGTGGAGACTGTGTATCTGGAAATATCCTTTAAAACTCCCCTGCCTATCTTAACTTCTGAAAAGTCTTCAAGAAAGTTTTTAGGGGAAAATGGGAGCTGACCTAAGCAGTTTTAGGAATGTGTTTTGACTGGAAACTGTAAGGCTAAAGACAATGGGGACAATATAAAAACTCTCGCCGGTGCATTTCTTTCTCATGAGGATACGGTTAATTTGGAAACTGTTTACATGTACATTGAGATTAAGCAGATAAGTATGGTAGATGGAGAGAGTCTCAGAGAAGCTACAGAAAAGTGCGGGGGGAGGGGGACACATAGAATTGACCCTGAGGGCCTCCCTTGATGGCACAGCAGTTGAGTGCTGGGCTGCGAAGCTCTGCAGCGCCGGTTCCATCCCAGGCCACCAGCAAGGGTCCCACATAGCGCGCACACCTCTCCTGCCGCCTGCTGCTCCCCTCAGCAGTGTATTTCATCATTCTGCCTGTTCTGTTCCCCGCTCTGGCTCTGGTGAATTCTCTCACCCTCCCGCGCTTCTGACTGTACCCAATACTTGCATAAATGAATAAATAAATCTTTAAAAAATAATAATAATAAAGAATTGACCCTGGTACAAGATTAGAGCTCAGACATCAGTAGGAAAGCCATGCTTATGCAGTTCCACATGCATACAGATGGAGAGGTACAGAAGTGACTGTGGATGTGTGTATAGGTAGGAAACTATTTCTGAGCTGTCAAATCAGAGGGCCTAGAAGCAGTGATACTCCAATAGCTGCAAGCACATCCAACATTCAGATCCTGGTTTCTAAACTAATGAAGCAACAAGGGCTCCTTGGCGAAATGGCTGATTCTGGGGCTGGAACATAAGGTACATGATGAAGGGCTGCTGCCTCTGCTGCATGGGGTCTCACAGAGGCCAGGTGATGCTCCAGAATGTGAGACAAACCAATTTGGGACCAGTCTGGATCCGGCTCTATTCAACATTGCTACCAGTTATTTGATAATGAAAGAACCCAACAGGGAAGGACAGCCATTCCAGGAAAATGCTGGCATTGTGAAGTGTTCTAGTTTTCCATTCCAGAAAACTAAACATTGCATCACAGCACAGGACCCTCAGCCCACAAGGGATAGCTGTATCATCAGCATCGTTGTGAGCCAGCTCAAGGCCGGTGAAGATTCCCTTGTGGGGTTTCCATATCTTCCTATCGTTAAGCGTGCTTGGTGCTTGTTTTTACACCAGTGACATGTTCAGGCTTGCCTGCACAACTTGATGTTGACCTCCCAGCCAGGCACCCTGCTGTTTCTCCTTTCCTCAAGTTCCAGTACTACTCACACTTCTCCAGATGCTCCAAATATCACACACAAATGAGCAGAGAATTGCAGTTGAGAGTGGGCACAGTGCAGGGTGTAAGTGGGAGTAGGGGCTATGCATGATTTGGTCACTGGTAATTGCCTCTGACAGATGTTTGTGTTGTAGCAGTGCATGCCTTGGAAAGATTTAAGTATTGTAAAAGGTCTCTTTCTTTGAAATCTACTGGCAAGTGGCTGTAGTAGTAGTAAATAAAGAATAAAGTAAAAAAGCAGCTGCCTCATGGTCCAGATTTTTTTTTTTTGCATAGAAGAACTGGGGTGTAGGCCAGAAGTGGAGGGTGGGGGGGGTGGAAGGGTGAGAGAATTCACCAGAGTGTGAGAGTTAAAATAGGCAGATTTACTGAAATACACTGCTAAGGGGAGGAGCAGCGGGGACACAGGAGAGGTCAGCTGTGCCATATGTGGGTTAGCTCCCTGACCAGGATCGAACTCAGGCCGTAGCAGGGATAGTGCTGAGATTTAACACCTAACTCCCATGAGGGAGGCCCCTCACAGTCCAGATATTGAGGTATTCAGATGTTTAAATAGGCCCGAACCATTTTCTTGTACCAGACGGTAAGGAGGTGCCCACAGATAGAAGGATGTCAGTGGGACAAAGAAACCAACCCAAAACAACTCCCAATGGCCAAAGCTAGAACTGAAGCAACAGGTTACTTGGCATTGAATTATACCCCCCACTAGGAAGTAGGTTGAACTCACTGACACTTGGAGTGAACAGAGCAAGGGACTGGATAATCAGAACCTGGCAAGGCACTGCTTTAACATAGCGAACAAGGTTAACAACAGCAGGAATAAATCATGATGAGATTGCATACACCCTAATCGGAAGTGATGGGAAGGTGCTTCTCTGTGGCATCCTTCTTCAAAACCCTTAAGCTCAGTCTCATCATGAGAAAACATCAGACAAACTCAAAATGAGGGACATTCTACAAAACACCTAAAGCAGTACTCTTCAAAACTGTCAAGGTCCTGAAAACTCAGAAAAGATAAAGAGACTCTCAGTGACTACAGAAGACAAAGGATGACTAAGGGGGGGAGGGTGAGAGTCTCTGCTGCAATTATATCTTAAGATTTAAAAAATTTAAAATACTTTAAAAATTTTAAATATTTCATATTTCAACAGATTCTTAGTTATGATTCTACTGTATTTTCACAACTATGTCCTCTATTCTTCACAGGAGTATTATTCCCTAAACAGGGGTAGGCTTGTACTGTTCCACACTTGGGATCCCCTAGTAGAAGCCTGTTTCTTCTTTAGCAAACTTTCTCACCTCACTAAAGTATCATAATATTGAATTACATGTTGTCATGGTGATCCATAATTGTTAGGATCCCCTTACCCCCATTAGTTCCACAACACTCTAATTTCTGACACTTCGTACATTGACCCTGGGGCTTATTCTTCTCATAAATGACTGCCAGTTCTGACAAGATCAGCACCCTCGCCATGGCCGATCATCCAACCTGGGTTCTTTTATTGCATCCTGTGAGGGGTTGTATTTAAGAACAGCTGGTAGCTAGTGAAGACCACTGATTACTGATTACCCAGAAATGGGTCTTTTTAAAAATCTGTACACATCATTATGTTGTAATTAAGTATATTTAGATCTTCAAACCCTTAGGAAATGTTAAAGGAGTCATAGTAATCAACACAAATCATAACACAAATGACAGTATTATGCGCTGCTCTAATGGTTTATGATTAGCATCCTTGTGAGGTAGATATTATTGTCCTCATTTATAGTTGAAGAGACTTGGGCTCAAAGAGGTTAAGTAATTTCCCACAATCACACAAACAGTAAGTGGTAGCATCCAGTTTTTCTATCTGACTGCAAAACCCACAACTCATACCCACTAACCCATACCTTCTTTTGAGGTCAAAAACTCACAGGAACTCTAGATTTTTCAGCCTCATGATGATAATCAGGAACAATTTTAAATATGCAAAGATTCCCCCTCCTCATTCTGTTCCCAAAAGAAAATACACATCCCTTGGGCTGATTATTATCCAAATATTAATTTCTCATTTTTGCAGTGTGTGACTAAGGAACATTTCTGTGGCATTATCCATCAGACACTTCTTGCCGCCAGTTCGCTCTTTTTAGTTCTGACACCCAATCTGAGTTGTCATCTTCTTCCTCAAAGTCCCTGAGAAAAAACAATTTGGATAGTTAGCGTTCATATTAGGATAGTAAGCCCCAATACTGATGGGTTCTAGCCATAATATTTTACAATTTAAAAAAGGCAATTCAATAGAAAAAAAATCTGTTAGCTCTTCCAAAAGATCACATCATTCACTGTTTCTATAACTCTTTCAATGTGTGATCTAGTATTTTAAAAAAATAATAAATCCAAGATGAATGATTTTTAAATATAGGGCTTATCAGGAATTCTGCAATAATACTTTAGCACGTTAACCATTCCACATGAAAGATCAAGACATAAATACTCATTTATGATAAAAGTAATAATAACCAGTTTCTACTAAACTTGACATCACTAAAGTATTTAATCACACACACAACTAAAATTTTCTAGTATATCACAACATACGTGTCCTCCTCATCCAATCTAGGTTCGAGTCTCTCTGGATCCAAAATGACAGACTCATGACCTCCATCAACACTGTCTGATGCTTCTGTGTCTTCAGACAAAGGGCCTTTTCAAGACCCTTCTGAGCCTTCAGAGAAATATTAACAGAAAATTATGTCATTTTAAACAGTATTCACATTCCGTGAACTAAAATCCTTCAAAAGTATGCTGATGAACTGAGGACAATGGTCATGTTCTAGATTTCTTGTGAAGGACCTCCTCCACGCATACCTAACATGAGTTCCTGCATAAGACAGGCCCAGTAAGCATCAGTGTGCATATTAAATTTTTAGATAGCCCTTTCTTCAAAAGAATACAGAAAAGTATTATCAAAACTCTTAAACATAAGAATAATCTATATTAAAGCATTAAGTTATTTTTTTGACAGTTGGATTACTATTAATTTCCTTTGAGCTTCCTCCTTCCCACGTTTTCCCAGTGGAAGGGACTATGGTTAGGAAATTTTTTCAAAAAAGCACATTCATGCAAGAGGTGGGGGGCCTCCCTGGTGGTGCAGGCAGTTGAGGCGCAGTGTTATGAAGCTGTCCACAGCCTCTGCAGCACGGTTTGATCCGGGGCAAGCCAGCGAGGGTCTCATATGGCGCCGCAGACCTCTCCTGTTTCGTCTGCTGCTCCCCTCAGCAGTGCCTTTCGGTCAGTCTACGTGTTCTATTCCCTGCTCTGTCTCTGGTGAATCCTCTCACCCTCCCACACATCTGGCCTGTACCCCGGTTCTTGCAGAACTAAATAAATCTTAAAAAAAAAAAACACACAGGGCTCCCCGGTGGCGCAGCGTGTTGAGCGCTGGGTTGCGAAGCTGCCCGCAGCCTCTGCGGTGCCGGTTCGATGCCCGGCTGCTTCCCGGCCACCGGAGGAGGGTCCCACATGGCGCGCAGACCTCTCCTGCCGCCCGCTGCTCCCTCAGCAGTGTACTTTGTCCTTCTGCCTGCTCTGCTCCCCACTCGGCTCTGGTGAATTCTCTCACCCTCCCGCGCTTCTGACTGTACCAGTGCGTGTATAAACAAAACAAACAAACAAATAAAATAAATAAATAAATAAAAAGCATGCCTCTAATTAAAAAAAAAAAAAAAAAATTTATAAGAAAAAAAAAAAAAAAAAAAAAAAAACACACACAGGCAAGATTTGCCATACCTTTACATGCCCTACTTGGTATATTTGACTTCAAATCTTAGTCTAGCAAAGTGGCTTTAGTAATGAATTATCAAATTGTACACACTCTTATCTTAATGTAGTTGTTTGTTCTAAATACTTAAGAAGAGTATCATAGGGGGCCTCCTTGGTGTCGGAGGGGTTAAAAACACAGTGTTATCAAGCTATCAGCAGCCTCTCTGGCACGAGTTTTCAATGCCTGGCCAGCCAAGGAGCTTCCCACACGGTGCAGCAGACCTCTCCTGTCTTGCCTACTGCTCCCCTCAGCAATGTATTTCAGTAGATCTGTCTGTTTTGCCCCCCACTCTGTCTCTGGTGAATCTGCTCACCCACCCCGCACCTCTAGCCTACACCCCAGTTTTGTATGCATCAATAAATAAATCTTTTTAAAAAGAGTATCATAAAAGTCATTTTGTAACAATTTACAGAAGTGAAAATGTCCACAGAAATTCAAAAAAAATCAAATCTTAATTGTTCATCTATTTTGACTTCCATTCATATAGCAAAAAGAATGTTAAAGTCCCGCAAAGTTTACTATGATGAAAGTCTGGACTATAATTCACTAAAGCAATGGCATACAGCATGG
>NW_023603244.1:0-7800 GCF_014898055.3 Talpa occidentalis | reverse complement strand
CCCAGGTCATGAGGGGGGCCAGTCAGAGCCAGCCTTTGGGAGCAACCTCTAGAGCAAATGGCTTTTGCTCTTTATAGACAGAGAGAACCCCCCCAGTGCAACTGCCCGTCCTATACATTATGTTACTTACTCTCCTGGTGATCTCTGCCACCCTATCCATGCCATCTAATATGCTGATAGCTCCCAAATATACATATTCAGACCAAACCTCTCCTTGAGCTCACACTCAGGTATTCAAGTGTCTCCTTGACATTGCCAGCATATCTAAAAAAAAATCTCAAACTTCACGTGTCCAAAACCAGATTCCTGATTCACCAGCTCCCACCCTCCCAAACTCAACTTTCTATTTTCCCATTCTTTCACATCCTAATAAATGCACACTCTAGTCTTCCAACCATTTAATTCGTCAGCAAATCCTAGTTGCTCTACTTTTAAATATTTCCAGAATCTGACTAATACTACTGCAGCTAAGCCTGATTTCAAGAAATGTTATCTCTCAACCAGGATAATTATAATGCTTTGTAACTGGCACCCTCATTCTACTTTTCTCCTTATTCCCAGAAAAACTAGCCATAGCAATACTTTTAAATTTTTAATGAAACCTCTGCTCAAAACCTCATAGCAGCTCTGCACTTTACTTAGAACAGAACTGAATTCTGTTACAATAGTTAAAACCACAGCATCTGGTTTTAGCCCCCCTGCTCCCACTCTGTCCTCATCATACTCTCTCACGTGTATACCCTGCTCTAGTCACACTAGTTTCTCACCCAGCACTGCAGTACTATGCAGTTTTCTCTAAATAGCCTGCTTTTTCCCAGATGTTCCATGACTCACGAAGTCACTCACTCATTTAAGAGGGGCCTTCATTCACCATCCCGTATTTATAGTAACCTTTCCCTCAACTTCTCCGTTTCCTTTTCTAAAGGCTTTCATTTTTCTGATAGCATTAGTCACCACCTGGTTTATGATGTATTTCTTTTGTTTTTGTTTTTTTTTTTTTGTGTGTGTGTGTGTGTGTGTTCCCTCCACTAGAAATGTATACTCCAAATGGTAGTGACTGATTTTTTTTTTTAAGATTTATTTTATTTATTTATACAAGCACTGGGTACAGTAAGAAGCACGGGAGGGTGAGAGAATTCACCAGAGTCAGAGGGGAGAGCAGAGCAGGCAGACTGAGGAAATACACTGCTGAGGGGAGCAGCGGTCGGCAGGAGAGGTCTGCGCACCATGTGGGACCTTCCTCCGGTGGCCGGGGAGCAGCCGGGGATCGAACCGGCGCTGCAGAGGCTGTGGGCAGCTTTGCAACCCAGTGCTCAACTGCTGTGCCACCTGGGAGGCCCGGTAGTGACTGATTTTTTTTTGAATTATACTTAATGCCTAGAACATGTTCTGCACATGAGAGGACCCAATAAGTATTTGTGAACTTGGGAGAAATGAGGTGAATACAAAGTGTAGGCTTCTTAGCCACCCAAAGAGACTGAGAAGCCCAGATTCTTGGATTGAGTCCTTGGTATGTATAGGAGAGAAGACTGGGTGCAAGAAATCTCAATGCGAACTTTCTAGTTATGGTGGAATGAATACTGGAAATGCAGGGTAAAGAAGAGTAGGGTCACTTTATAATTTTCAGACGTGGAAATGGAGGGTACCAGGGTCCCCTGTCAAGTTCTCCAAAATTGCAGTTCCATTTGGGCTTGATTCCATTTGGCTCATCTAGAAATATCCACTTGGAGGCTTTTTTCTCAAGGGAAAATGCAGAGTCTGAATATGTATTTGCCATTTGTGTGGCTCTTTGCATAAGCTGGAGGATCCAGGATTGTTTATTGGATGGGCAGAGATTTCTTGTGCTTGCTTGTACCACAGTCTAACACTCGGGTGGGCTGGGCTTCTGCTTGGTCCAGGAAGTAATCAGATGGGTGTTCTGTCTGACTGGCAGCATGTTCAAGCTCTGCAAGCTGGAGATCAGCCATGGAAGGTTCTAGTAAAGTGTTGAGTGGGAGAACAGAAACAACCCACAAAGAACAAGTGAGAGTATGTGTTCATCTCTATTTTTTTCATGTCAGTGAGAAAGTTTGGAATTTACCAGGATTTCTGAAGAGAGGAAAATAACATTTATAGAAATTCCTGTTTCACGGGTTGAGTGATTGAGGCAGTTTGCAGCTTTAAGTTCACTGATAACTAGACTGTGGCAACAACCCTGACTGCCCAGGAATGTGCTACCTCATAAATCTTGTCTGAACACTTAATTCTCTCTTTCTTCCTCCAGCTGACATTTCACTTAAGCAATTAGAAAATAATGTTCTCTTTTCCCATTGCTTGTTAAATGAGATTTGCTGCCATCTCAAGGAGATTGGCCCTGGGAATAGAAAACTTCAACATGTTCTTGTTTGAGGATGTGATCCCTGCTATGGAGGTTCTGTTGACAAAGGGAAAGGATAAGAGTTGTTTCCTAAACCCAACAGATCACAGATACTAAAGGAAAACAAACCTTGGAAACAGAGCCACCTCAATTATCCATGAAACTTTCAATAGGATCCCCCTCACAGAGTGGCTGAACCCTTGACAGAGACTGGCTGATGCATGCTTTTTCCTTCAGGTATACAATCTGGTAATAAGTGACAGCAAATAATTTAATCACTTCCCAAGTGAGGCAAGGGAATATCTGGTTCTTTTTCTCAGTATTTATGATTCAAAAGGTTTAAACAACCTTATACTCTGCAAATGGGAACAGTATGTTTCCTGACAGAAATCCCTTGGTCTGCATTTTATTTAGAAATGATGCTTGTTAGTCCATCAATTCCAGGATTCAAACCCCACAGCTGTCACCCGTTACTTACAGCCCTTAGCTAGTTTTTGAAGTCATGCCAGTCAAATTTCTGTTGTCTTTAAGGTAAAGTGAGATTGCTTTTAATATATCAAACATTTATTGAACACTTATTGTGTGTTAATTTTGCACTGGAGAGTAGCAAGTTGAAAGGGGTAAAAATGAGTACTATAGTCTCTGGCTCATCATTTTACTCTTTTGGAAATGAGAAATTGTGGTAACAGATGAGCATTGTGACTTTATTCTAATGGTTTCCATCAAAGACCACTAGCTAGTTAGAACATAGAGTTGTAAAAGGTGAAATTGTGTGTCTTTCATCTGGAATCAAAGGCCAACTCTGAGAACTGCTGGGTACTTGCAGAACCTGTATGGACTGCTCCAACCAGGCAATATCATATAAGACTTCAGATGTCTTAAGAACTTCCCAGAAGGATATTCACTACATTTCTTTTTTTTTTTTTTAAGATTTATTTTATTTATTTATTCATTCATTCATTCATTCAAGCACTGGGGTACAGTTCAGAAGTGCGGGCGGGTGAGAGAATTCACCAGAGCCAGAGCGGGGAGCAGAACAGGCAGAAGGACCAAAGTACAATGCTGAGGGGAGCAGCGGGCAGCAGGAGAGGTCTGCGCGCCATGCGGGACCCTCCTCCGGTGGCCGGGGAGCAGCCGGGGATGGAACCGGCGCTGCAGAGGCTGCGGGCAGCTTCACAACCCAGCGCTCAACCGCTGCGCCACCGGGGAGGCCCATATTCACTACTTTTCATCCTTAGACTTGGAGGAACCATTTGGAACATAGTAACTCACTGATAGATCATATTAATGATATGGTCATCACGTGGTGATATAATTAATCTGCAAGAACCAAATTGTATCCATTATAATCAATCACCTTATAAAGATTCTAGAGAAAATCAAAATGATTTACAACTTAGTAGGGACAATAGAACAGCAGGTAGTATAATATACCAAATAAAGCAAGGTTCTGGAGCCAGATTCTTTAGACTTAAATTCTGATAGTGCAAAACTAGCCGTAAAATCATGAAAAATTTTCTTAGTCTATTCTATGCTTTGGTTATCTCCTAAGGATTTATGAGAGTTTAGTGAATTAATAGTGTGAAGTGCATACCATCATAATGACTTGATAAATTTAGATATTATTATTATATTAACTACTTTTAAAAACTAGGCTAATTTTGACCATGTTGAGAGCTCAATACACAGATATATTGATGAGGGCTGAAGATGCCTGAGTAGTTTTCATGGAGGTATACTCTCAGTTTTGTATACAAATGAAATGTTCATGGTGAGGGATTAAGACCTTCAATGACTTAGACACCTGAATGGATTAAGCATTGCACATAAAGAAGAGACAGAAGAATGCACTCTATAAGAGTAAAAACTGCAAGATCTCAAACAACAGGTGAAAGGAATAAAAGTTCACTGTTTAAAAATTCCTCCCAAACTAACTGAGCAAGAGTGGAGTGTTGTGAAAGAACAAGTAGGTAACATAAGGTGACAGAAAACAATTTAAACAAGAACTAATTTATACTACTATAGAAAGTAAGCTTCGTTATTGGGCAGAGATTTACAGGAGTTAATATAATGTAAGTTAAAAATGTGTGAATAGGGGCCTCCCTGGTGGCTCAGGCTGTTGAGCGCCGCAATGTGAAGCTGTCCACAGCCTCTGTAGTGCCGGTTCAATCCTGGCTGGCTGGCAAGAATCCCACATGGCACAGCAGACCTCTCCTGTCTCACCCACTGCTCCCCTCAGCAGTGTATTTCGTCAGTCTGTCTGTTCTGTTCCCCACTCTGTCTCTGGTGAATCTTCTCACCCTCCTGTGCATCTCGCCTCTACCCCTGTTCTTGTATAAATAAATAAATCTTTAAAAAAAAGTGTGAATCAAATATAGGTTGCAAATAACAGAATTCATTTTGCCTAATTTAAGCAGTTTACTAAGTAGTTTATTAAAAAAAAATATTAACTACCTCCCACAATGGGGAGGGAACAGTATTGTCAAATTATAGAATTACATAGTTCAAAGTAATGTCCAACCATTTTGCATCTTCTCTAGTTAAAATTTCCTGCCATCATCAGATGAAATTCCTGTTCATCAAGTATTACAATCAGGACTGAATAATAGAAGCCACATCACCATCTTTGAAGTAATGATCTAAACTCATAGGCTGCTTTTTTTACAATTTATTTTTGTTATTTATTTATTTATTCATACACTTATTTTATTTATTTATTTATTTTATTTATACAAGCACTGGTACAGTCAGAAGTGCGGGAGGGTGAGAGAATTCACCAGAGCCAGAGCAGAGAACAGACCAGGCAGAGTGAGGAAGTACACTGCTGAGGGGAGCAGCGGGCGGCAGGAGAGGTCTGTCGTGCCATGTGGACACTTGCTGGTGGCCGGGGATCGAACTCGCGCTGCAGAGGCTGTGGGCAGCTTCACAGCCCAGCGCTCAACCGCTGCGCTACCAGGGGAGGTCCTATTTTTGTAGATAAATTTTTTATTAAAACACAGTCATGCACATGAATTTACATGGTATCTATGATTTCTTCTGTACTACAATAATAGGGTTGAATAATTGAGACAGAGTTCATAGGGTACACAGATGGCAAATGGCCTTCTATAGAAAAAGTTTGCCAATCATTGGCCTGCTTAATTATTTAGTCCTAAGAAAGTAAAGGGATCCAGTCCTCAAACCAAAATAAAACCACGGCATACTCTGCCAGAAGTACACATTCCTCTCACCACTCAGACTGATAAACAAAGCAGCTATCACAGAGAAATGAATGAGGTATCAAATGAAAAATGAGAGTAGGAGTAATTATCACAAAGACTTGAAGAGAATTATTTACAGAAAATAAAGATACACAGAAGATAAATAATCCATAAAAGTTATCAGAATAACAAGAATATCATAAAGTAATATAATTAACATCTATAAATGGTAAGAGAAGATATTACATGCCTAAATAAGCAGTTTATTATGCTAAAGAACATTAAAGTTGAGAGAGAGAGATAACACAGATTTCAAAAATGAGTAAAATTCCTCACCAATCTTATAGTGGCAAAGATTTAGGGAGTATTAGGTAAATTTAAAGGAATGAAGAATAGATTTAGAAAATCATATTACTTCTTTTTTTTTTTAATAATAAATTTTATTTTTATATTCCCCAGACAATTGCAATCCCCCCATTCTGACCCAATCCCTCCCCTCCCGCCCCCCACCTCCCAAAAAGTGTCTCTGGTTCATAGTTTTTGTTGATTTTTGATTTTCAACTTTCTTATAGTTATTCATTTTCCTGGTCCCTTATTTAAGTTTTCTAGATCCCTGCTATGAGTGAGACCATCCGGTATTTTTCTTTTTCTTTTTGGCTTATTTCACTGAGCATGATCCCTTCCAGCGTCATCCTGTTGATGCAAATTGCATGTGTTTATCTTTTTTGGAATGATGAGTAATATTCCATGGTGTATATGTACCACATCTTCTTGATCCAGTCATCTATTTTTGGGCATTTGGGTTGTTTCCAAAGCTTAGCTATGTAAAACAGTGCTGCTATAAACATAGGGTGCAGGTGTTCTTTGGAATTGATGTTTTTCTGTGTTCTTTGGGTAAATACCTAGGAGTGGAATTGCTGGATCCTGTGGAAGCTCTATGTTAGTAGGTCAGAAATCTCCACACAGCTCTCCATAGTGGTTGGACCAGTTTGCACTCCCACCAATGGTGCAGAAGAGTTCCTTTTTCTCCACAACCTCGCCAACATTTGTTGTTGCTAGTTTTTTTTAATATGTGCCATTCTCACTGGTGTAAGATGGTATCTCATGGTAGTTTTGATTTGCATTTCCCTGATTGCAAGTGATGTTGAACATTTTTTCATATGCCTGTTGGCCATTCGCATTTCCTCTTCAGAGAAGTTTCTTTTTAGTTCCTCTGTCCATTTTTTGACTGGATTATTTTCTTTATTGTTGTTGAGTCTCATCAGCTCTTTTGCAGATTTTTGTGATCAGTCCCTTTATTAGTAGTGTTGGGTGCAAAAATGTTCTCCCAGTTGGTGGGGTTTCTCTTTGTTTTGGTATTGTCTCTTTTGCTGTGCAGAAGCTCTTTAATTTGATGTAGTCCAGCGTTTATCTTTCTCTCACTATCACTGCTTTGGGTGATGTGTCTGTAAAGATGTCTTTGATGTGCAAATCCCGTAGTGTTTCGCCTATATTTCCTTCTATGTATTTTATGGTTTCAGGTCTTATGTCTAGTTCTCTTTAAGCCATTTTGAGTTGATTTTTGTGTATGGTGTGAGGTAGTGGTCAGCTTCATTCTTTTGCATGGAGCGACCCAGTTTTCCCAGCACCATTTATGAACAAACTTTCTTGCTCCAATGCATAGTCTTTGCTCCTTTGTCAAAGATTAGTTGACCATAAATCTGTGGGTTTTATTCTGGATTTTCTATTCGATTCCATTGGTCTGTATGTCTGTTCTTGTTCCAATACCATGCAGTTTTGATGATTATGGCTTTGTAGTATAGTTTGAAGTCTGGGAGTGTGATGCTCCATTCCCTTCTTTTTTTTCAGGAGAGCTTTGGCTATTCGGGGGTTTTTTGTGATTCCATATGAATTTTCATCAATAATTGTTCTATTCTTTGAAGAATGACATTGAAATTTTATTGGAATAGCATTGAATCTGTATATTGCTTTAATGTAGGATGGCCATTTTTAATAGGTTATTCTCCCATCCATGAGCAGGGGATGTCTTTCCATTTCTTTGTGTCTTCTTCTATTTCTTTTAACAGTGTTTTAATAGTTTTCTTTGTATAGGTCCTTTACCCTCTTTTGTTAGATTTATTCCCAAA
Source organism: Talpa occidentalis (assembly GCF_014898055.3). Lineage (NCBI taxonomy): Eukaryota > Metazoa > Chordata > Mammalia > Eulipotyphla > Talpidae > Talpa > Talpa occidentalis. The sequence continues at coordinate 118 of NW_023603244.1, read as the reverse complement.
TATTTGATTTTTTTTGTTTCAATAATAAAAGGGATGTTTTTTTTTGATTTCTTCTTCTTCAGATTTATTTGTTTGTATATAGGAAGGCTACTGACTTTTGCGTGTTGATTTTGTATCC
>NW_023603241.1:0-36198 GCF_014898055.3 Talpa occidentalis | reverse complement strand
AGCTCAAAACAAAAAGAACAAATCTCTGCCCGAACTCATTTTTTTTTTTTTTTGGCACCTGGCTACTATTCATGCTACTTCAAATAACTGTCCTTTTACTTTTGAGGATGGTTTGAACTTCAAAGTTTGTGGTTAAAAAGATGTGGCTATACCTTTGAAGAGTAGATCAGGGTTCAGAGGTGACTTACAGTCTCTCAGGTGGTCAAATTTCCTCCCTTCCCCCACTACCCAGGTCCAAGTGGAGCCAGCTGGGTCAATATGCAGCTCTCAGTGTTTCTGTTTGCCAGAATCCCCTCCTCCCAGAGCACTGTATCCAAGGATCCCTTAATTCAAGAGGTTTAGAAGTCACTTCTATCACCCACCTCAGTCCATGACTATTAATTTTCTCCTGCTGCCTTAACAATTACCACAGGCCTCCCTGGTGGCGCAAGCAGTTGAGCGCCACACTGTTTAAGCTGTCTGCAGCCTCTGCAGCGTGGGTTTGATCCTGGCTGGCCAGCAAGAATCATATGGCGCAGCAGCCTCTCCTGTCTCGCCTGCTGCTCCCCTCAGCAGTGTATTTCGTCAGTCTGCCTGTTCTGTTCCCACTCTATCTCAGGTGAATCCTCTCACCCTCCAGGTATCTGGCCTGTACTCCAGTTCTTGTATAAAATAAATAAATAAATCTGTAAAAAACAAAACCAAAAAACAATTACCACAAACACAGCATAGTAACCCATTTGTTGCCTGACAATTCATAGGTCAGAAGTCTGGGTGGGCTCATCTGCTTCCTCCTGCTCCGCACAAGGGTGAAATCTAGCTACTGACTCTTGTCTAGGAAGAATCCACTTTCAAGGCCCACTTCAGAAGTAAACAACAGAACTTTTTTTTTTTTTTAATAGAGGCATGTTTATTTATTTTTGTTTTTGTTTGTTTGTTTGTTTATACATGCACTGGGTAAGTCAGAAGCGCGGGAGGGTGAGAGAATTCACCAGAGCCAGAGCGGGGAGCAGAGCAGGCAGAAGGACCAAAGCACACTGCTGAGGGGAGCAGCAGGTGGCAGGAGAGGTCTGCACGCCATGTGGGATCCTCCTCTGGTGGCCGGGGAGCAGCCAGGGATCGAACCAGTGCTGCAGAGGCCGCGGGCAGCTTCGCAACCCAGTGCTCAACCGCTGCGCCACCGGGGAGGCCCAACAACAGAACTTTTAACAATGTAACAAATGCAGGTGCCCATCAAGCAGGGCATTCCTAATGGTAGCAGGGCAGAAAGCCTGAAAACTATTTACCCTACAGTCCACACCCTCAGGGTTTTCTGCTATGCAGTCTACATATACGCTATATACAATTTTCCCTTAACAAACATAAACACTGCAGTCATGGCCAACAAAAGAAAATATATACATCACAATATAGACAAAAACAAAATACAGCAGAACACAAATGAGTCCAGGCAGGGCACAAACTGAGTGGCAAAGAGACAATTATTGGCACCAGATGATCCAACTCTTCTGCTGCCTAAGGCATTGCTCATGCAAGGGAGGGGAAGCACTCAGGCATGCTGTCACGTTACAGGGCAGAGAGAGGGGCACCCCAGACCCCCAAACCTGCCTGCTCTAAATAGGTTCTGCCATCTTGCCGCATCAACACAAAACATACGACTTTTTTTTTCATATGAAGACTTTAAATGGGAAGCAACTTTAATACAATTAGGAAACAATACAGGTAAGGCAAAGAACATAGTTCTAAATCAAGTACCCAAAGTTACCCGTCCCCTCGTGGATAAAACTCCATCCAAATGGGATTGGCCCAGAGCAAGGCCCAAAGCCTGCCACAAGTCTAAAGCATCTTCAAGTGGGACCCACAGAAAAGGGTCAGAAACAACCAGACAAATCTGGAGGGAAAAGAGCAAAATCAAAATCAAGACAAAAACCGCCATTGTCACCTCCACAGGTCTCTCACCTAGATCTGTGTCACCCAGTCCACGACCAAAAGGCAAGTGTAAGTTTCCTCACATGTCTCTCGTCTCTATATGCTCCTTCAGGGCTCCTTCTGGCTCTCATCCTGCTTCCTTCCTTCAGTCTCCTCTACAGCTTCTTCTCTCTCTGCTCAGCTCCATCCTCCTTTTGCGTGGAGCAGGAACCTGGAACCTCCCTATTTCCTGGGCCATCGTTAAAATCTCCACTTTAATTTTCATTCCACCATATTACTGGTGGCACAGATGTCAGGGTATATAGTCTTAGGAGGCAGTCTTTTTTCAGGGTTACAATGTGTATAAGAGAAGCAACAATTAGTCAGCAACATTGTCCATGAATGTCCAGTAGGACAGTTTTCCATTCTGGAAAACAGTCCATTATCCAAGCCAAAAGAAAAAAAAAAAAATCTGGCGTCATTAGCTAAAACAAGACAGCAAATATTTAAAATCACAGGAAAAAAAATTTAAATAGGCTCAACTTATGTAAAAACAAGTTTTCTCAACCTTGATTTCAAATTGTTTCAAAAGCATAGCAAAAGTTTGCAAACTAAATCTACTTTTTAACCATATTACCCATCTTCGCATAAAATCACAGGGCAGAATAACTGAACAGCAATTTTAGCTGGCTTTGTTGGAATACTCCATATAGGATCAGAGCAAACTCTTGACATCTGGTCCACATAGGCTTCAAGAACAAAGTTGGTCTCACCAGACTCCACCTGGGCTTCCTCTTCTCGAGGGTACCATGGCTTTTTCGTTTTCTGGGTTGTCCAGTCCTGCAAATGGAGGCAAGCTTCCTCACCTTCTTGGAGGTTTCTGGAACCCTACAAACAAAGCAGCAGGTTCTCCTCTTCTTGGTTCAGCTCTATTTTCAACTTCCTGGAAGAACTCCATTCAAAGCCACACAATGAAAGTCATCTCCAATTGTTTATGTTTTAAGCAGAAAAACCTATGGAAGTTATGCAAAAACAGACACTGCCATGAGTAGTAAAAATTACTACCACTATTTTCATGCTGTGTTGGTATCAAGGGGTAAGAAAACACAAACACAAGTTAGCTCTGCTGAAAAAAGAAATAATAATAATTTAACATTGCTGCAGGTCCTGGTCAGTCAAAAGAAGAAAACTTTGTTGAATCAAAACAAAATGCAACAAAATTTCCAGTATTATGTCAAAACTTAGTAAAAATCAGGTGTATCTTCAACAGTTTTTCAATCCTTCATAGTAAAAAATTTTTAAACCATCAAAAGTTCCATCAATAGGAATCTGTTGAGTGCCTGTCCCTATTTTTTTACAGAAACAATTTCTGTAGATATCAACAAAGTATACAATATTACAAAGGCGACAATCACCACTGACAATTTACATACTATCAGGTACTGAGAGGTTGTATACATGTTTAGAAAACAATGTTAACATTTCTATACATGTCAAAGTTTACCATTTTTCCCCAAGTGACAAGGCTTCCCTTCTAGTTTTACTTTACTGGGTAAACAAATAGGACAAATTCATCAAATGCCTTTCCCAGGAGGAAAGGGAGAAACTTTGTGGAGTTTCAGGAGTTCTACTGAGGTTCCACAAAATTTCCTTAGATCAACCAAATGACAGGCTACCAAATTTTTACTTGAATTTAAATTTCTGGGAAGTTTTGCCATAAACATCAAGAAAAAACAACAGCAACAACAATATTCAATCTCTATGAAGGCACCGGCTTAGCTCAGTAGTCAAGTTGACAATCAAACCATAACCTTAGTTTGTTTCTCATAACTGGAGACTATTTTTTTCAATGTCTGTAGGCACCTTGTATACCAATTTTTTAACCTCTAGAGGCCAAGACAGTTAGACACAAGGACATACAGACATACAACATATAGACAGTTTTTTCTAGTTATGAACATGGAATATCTTATGTAACTGCACTTTTGCTCCATAGGCTCAGACAAAAATCTCAAACTCCAAAAAATGTGGGAGTGTTGCCGGGAAATCAAGGTTCCAGTTGTCATCCTGTTATAGGGCAGCCCGATACAAAATGGGGTGCCTGACTGTGGGTCCTCACCCATCGTGCTTAAAAGGACTTATCAATACTCTGCTGCAGGCACACACAAAAGGTTAATAAAAGGTTTATTTACAAGGGAAGGCAAAAATGAGGAAATGTACAGCTCAGGGAGAAAAATGGGAGACAAAGTTTTAAATGCGTCTACCCGATGCGCCAATCTGGAATCCAAATGGCACTCTGAGAGCTGGCCGCCAGCCAGGAGCCGTGAAGCCAGGAGGCGAGCGACAGAGCTAGAGACCCCAAGGCCCACGTGTTTGGTTTTATACACAACCTGGCTGCTTAACTCCACCCTCAGGTCCCAGCCACCTTCCTTTGGTGGTGATGGGATTTGTCTTTCCCAATGTCCTGATGACTTTGGTCTGGAGTGGGGGTGGAGTACACAAAGCCTGTATGGGATTAGCTCAGAATATCCTTTCCCCTAAAATCCTACAAACTAAAACTTTGAAATAGGAAGAAATAGTTTATTAATTACAACAGTTATATCAGCCTTGTTTATCACTTCAGAGTTTTCAGTGTTCAAGCCTTTTTATTAGAAGCCAATCCTGGGGTATCCTGTACAGCAACTGAAAGAGCAAAATCATCAGTTAACTTTTACAATAGGAGTCGTACAGGACAGGCAATACTTGGGTTTCCTGGAATATACCTGAAAAAGCAAAATAAGATATTAGCAATTAATTTTCAATTAAAAGAAGTTATCTCCTTACTTCTCTTAGCCACTCTGGGACAGAAGCTGAAAAGCAGAATTCAACATCAAAGCACAGATTACACCTCCCCCACACTAGGGAGGGACAACAGCAACAACACAGGTATGAAAACTGGTATAGTTACATTCATGCACCATAAAGAGTGCTTTCCACAAGACCTTCCTCAATACTTCTGGAAGCAGAAACTTAGAATCTGTCTTACACCAGCAATTGAACAAATCCAGGATTCAAATGGCAAAATGCCCAAAATTGTGTAGACAATCACAGCTGCAAATCCTTTCAGACTCAGACAAAATCTTTTAATTTTTCTGATCTAGACTTTGCAAAATTCAAGTGATCTCCAAGAATCCATCAAGGCTACCAGCAATTACCAGTTACTGCTTAAGGCTACTCTTTCCTTAACACCCAGGCATACATTTGCTAATTTAAACACCACTGCTCCACAGTTGGCTTGCAAAACCCCTCAGGCAGAGGTCAGGAAGTAGTCAAAGTCAAAGCGAAGTCAAAGCAACATATCACTGACCAATCATTATTGCCTTTAGAAATGCTAACAAGACAGCAGAGATCAGAGAAGAAAAAAGGTCCAAGTTAGCAACAAGATCCTCTGAGTTTTACAAGAGCCTGCCAAGTGACACAGGTCCATGTACTACCTAATCCTTTGAGTAAAACTGCTACACAGAACAATTTTTACAAAATCAAATTGCTTAGCAAGTGACTACAAACATTACAGACAGACACACAGAATCTTCACAAAGCCCAAGCCAGTTTTTCAATAGAAAATCTACATATGAAACAAACACACACACGAGAAACCAAAATCACATTAGCACTTATGGTAGCCAGCGCCATAGGGAAGCCCAGTTTCCCATGGGCTGACTAACCATGGATGGCTCTGTCCTAAATCATGTTGGGCACCAAATCTGTTACAGGCAGGGAGAGGGAACCCCAGATTCCACAAACCTGCCTACTCTAAATGGGTTCTGCCATCCGCCGCATCACAAAAACATATGAGACTTTAATGGCAAGCAACTTTAATACAATTAGGAACAACACAGGAAAAGCAAAGAATATAGTTTCTAAATCAAGTACCCAAGCCACCCGTCCCCTCATGGGTAACAGTCCATCCAAATGGGTTGGCCAGAGCAAGGCCCCAAGCCTGCCACAAGTCTAAAGCATCTTCCAGTGGGGACCCACAGAAAAGGGTCAGAAACAACCAGACAAATCTGGAGGGAAAGAGCAAAATCAAAATCAAGGCAAAAACCACCAATGTCACCTCCCCACAGGTCTCTCATCCATATCTGTGTCACCCAGTCCACGACCAAAAGGCAAGTGTAGTTTCTTCACATGTCTCTCTGCTCCATGTGCCTCCTCCAGGGCTCCTTCTGGCTCTCCATCCTGCTTCCTTCCATCCTCAGTCTCCTCTACAGCTTCTTCTCTCCCTGCTCAGCTCCACCCTCCTTTTGGGTGTGGAACCTGGAACCTCCCTATTTCCTGGGGACCACCCTGTTACAGTCACACTCCAGGAGCCGTCAGGCTTCCTGGCCTTCTGGCTGGTAGTCTTACCACAAGCCACACACCGAGTCCCCCCCCAGGATGTGCTCACTCTTGGATTGGCAATTCTGTACTCTTTGGGGTGACCACTGGAGAGGTAGGAAGGGACAGTGCAGGATCTCTATGATCCAAGCAGACGGGGTAAAGAGGAGTCCTGGAGGCCTCAGTGGCTTTTCAGGCTTTTATGGGATTTTACTGGGTACACAGTGGGGGGGTATGCAGGGTGGGGGGGGGGAAGGAGGCTGGCAGCCTCCCAACCCCAGCAAGTCTTCACTCTACCTGGGCCCTCCAGCGTTCTCTGGTGGCCTTGTTCTCTGCTGCTCTTGTGGTTCTGCTGGCGTCCCTGTGATGCTGCCCTTATAAGCCCAGTCTTAGCCCAGGTGAAATCCCATCTACATATGCCCACACCTACTCCAGGTGCCCGCCATCAGACATGCATTCCGGGCCTTAAGGATCCATCATCAATCCTAATGGTGGGAGGGCAGAAAAGCCTGATGCTTTTAATTTATCCTACACTGCCCAATCCTCAGGGTTTTCTGTCTGCGGTTCTCAACACTCGGCTTTCATAGCCACTAATGTGACACAGACCCCTGCACTCAGGCCAACCCTCTGCACATGCACATGGGTCAGGGATCCGTGGATACAAGCTCCACATGGAACTATGAAAGCTGAGTGTCTTCACTCTGGGCTTCTCTGGTGTTCTTTCTCCCCTGCCTCTTCTCTTTCTTCTGTTTCTCTTGACAGGTATCTCTATACTGAACCATGGCCCTTAGAAGTAAACAACAGAACTTTTAACAATGTAAAAAATGCAGGTGCCCCATGAGGCGAGGTGAGGCAATCCTAATGGCAGGATGGCAGAAAGGCGGGAAAGCCATTTACCCTACAACTTCATATACGTTGCTCCATTCTTAATCATAGCTGTAAAATACATTCAGAATGTGCACAAAACAAAATGAACATCTCAGTGGTTTATTATGAAGCAAATACCCATGTAACTGCCACCCAGGTCAAGAGCCTGCCAGGGCCCCTGAAGTCCGTCCCCCTCCCTCTCTCTACCTTGCCTTTAATGATAATCATAGTCTTGTTTTTCTTTATAGTTTTACCATCTTACATACTCTTAAACCCCAGGGTTCCATTTTTCTCATTTTGATAAATATATAAATAGGAACATATAGAATGTATTCTCTAGTGTCTGACTTCTTTGAATCAACCTCAACAAGTGTGAGTTTCACACACTTTGTCCTGGCTATGAGGTGTTTGTTCCTTTTTGGAGCTGAGAATTATTTCATTGTGTGAATGTTCATAATTTACCCATTCTCCTGTTGATGCATGTTGGAGTTGTTAGCAATTTTGACCTATAGACACACAGGAATTATCTTTCTTTTTTTCTAATTTTATTGCAATATAATTAAAGTATACTCACCTGCATATATTAAAGTGTGTAACTTTATCAGTTTTGATACATGTAGACACCTGTGAAACCATCACAACAGTCAAAAAAGTAAGCATGTCTGTCAGCTTCTTGTCTACTTTTGGATGGATGGATAGATGAATGGATGTATGGGTGCATGGATGGGGAGGATGGATCGATGGATGAATGGGTGACTAGAAAGACTCTCACATAGTGTAGTTTCCTCTCACCATTTTGGATGTACTTCCTTGTATGCCTTCTAAAATAATGCTAGACTATTCATACATTAGCTCACTCAAAGGGCCTGTTCTGGTGCCTGGGCAGTCTGGCAAAGCCAGAAGCTTGACTAGCTGTTGAGAAATGACCAGCATGCCCTGCATTGTGTGTTGTACAGAAGTCCCTAGATGCACCACTCTGGCCAAAAAATGACAGATGAAATGGGAGGACTGTTTCTTAAGCCTCTCCTTCTTTCTTATCAGATACACTCCTGACCACAGCCACCACCAGTTGAGTCACAGTTCAGAGTACGTCAAAAAAGAGATCAGTAGTTTCTCAAATAGTTTATCAGATCTCATTTGAGCTGCCCATGACCACTTACTCAAAGTTCCCAAGCCGCAAGAGGAGCACACCTTTACCAAGGCTTCTGTTCTGAGAAATTAATATTTTACACCACATTTTATTGCATCTTTTGCTCTCCTTCACATTACTTCTTTTTTTTTTTAGCAATTAAATTCTTTATCATTTTGGAGGAAAAAATATAGGGGAAAAGTCACATGTCAATAATCAATGATGCCAAGCTTCCAAGACATAAAAATTTCCTTGTTTTAAAAGGGATGTCTTCCTCAGTTTCTGTTTAATCAATATGAATAAAAAGCAGCTGCTCCTTTACCAGCAAAAAACTGACCTATGTCTGGGAAAACAATATGTACTCAGAAGAAACTAACCCAAGGCTGGAAGACCAAACAATTCAAGTGTGAAGAGCTGAAGCTTCCAAACACAGCCACTGTTTTCTGTCATGCATCTTTATCTCAGTGATGACATGGCCACTGCCCAAGTGATGACATGGCAGGGATCCCAGCATGAAGCAGCAGCAGAAGTCTATGAACACTGTATGGTGACAGTGGCTCACAGTCTCCAGACTCATAGCTCGGTGTGGTGGGCTTCTGCTTTCAACAATTCACTGGGCTTCATGAAGATGCCTTCCGTAGCTTTCCAATAGTTGTTCTGACTTGGCTGGGCCATGCCATGCACCTCTTTTTGTCCACTGATGGGTCGACCATATTGTTCTCCCATGACAGACAGCAGAACCTCAGTGGAGGAATGCTTGAACCGCACTTCTCCATCTCTCACCCAGTAGGGCCCATTACAGAGCACTGCCAGTCATCCAGATAATCACCTTCTCCTTCCTCACCAAAAGCACTCACTTCCTGGTTTCTAGAAAGAGGTGAGGTAAAGTGGTGACTATGGAGATTTCAGCCAGTGTTGACATGTGTCAGCCTGATGGGCTGGCCACATTTGATGGGGGTTCCCCTCTCACATAGTCTTCCCCCGTATCCTCCAGTAACTGTTGCTGTCATCCACAGAGGTTACACCTGTCACTGATTGTTGCCCACTACCTGACCCATAGCGCACGTCGTGTGAGTGCAGTTGCACGTTGTGGCACGTATTGAGAAGCTTCACCACAGACCTACACGTAACCACAGGCACATTGGATGCTCCTATAACACTCCATAAACCCCTGAACAACAGTAATGGCACCACAGCCATCCGGCAGCTTCGCCGAGCCCCCACATTACTTCTTACAACTCTCCCACCCCAGCACTACCCTGATAAGGGTCCCCTCCTTTTAAGATGCTCCAAAGTCAATGGCAACTTCCATCTCTGACTTCTGTGGCTGATGCGAATCCACAGGCCTTCCAAATGTTGTACTTAAAACCCACTCTGAACCCTCTCTCCCTTGCCCCACCATCACCCCCACCCCAGAACAACCAAAATGACTCTGGCTTCCCTTTGGCCTCACCTGCATGTTGTCTGCTGTCATTGGGTGTCCCAGTACCTGACCCTTGTCACATCCACTGCCTTCCTACCTCATATCACAGGATTGGAAACACTGCTCCCACCTTTCTGGAACTTTATTTCCCAGCTGGACACTCCATGTTTGGGGACACCCGCTTCTCCCTTAGTACTGATGATTCACACCTGCCTCACCATGAAACCCAGACTGGACAAAGTCTATACTAACCAATTATATAGTTGGTATATTTGCTAGTATATTTGAGGATGGGGAGAAGTGTTCCTTTCTTTTGTTTCATTATTTTCAGGCCCATTTTTTAAAGTACAAAAAACTGAGTAATGGTCATACATACATAAATCAAATAAAAAATCACCATAGCCAACAAGTTGGTATACTTCCTGCCAGTCTTTATTAGATTTCTCATTATTGATCCACGTTACTGAACATACCAATCTGTGCATGAATTTGGGGGAGTGACATGTATCCATATTCTGCCCTTGTGGGCCATGACTGGACTTCATACCTTTACAAGTTGCTCTCCATGATGACTGCAACTCGTTCACCTACCAGTCAGATGCTTGGTGTAGGCGCTGTTTGCTCTGCACTGCTCCCAGGACCTGCTGGGTGTGACCGTCTCTGGTAGGGCTACAAAGCTGGGTTGTATCCCCTGGCACCCTGTGGCCCCCAAAGCACCGAGGGCTCTATCTTGAAATGAACAGAAACACTCACGCCTCTCTGAGGTCTCAGAGTGTTCGGTTACCCGACAAACATGTCCCAGGGCCTTTGCTGAAGCATCTCGTTCACAGACATCCTTACTCGGGTCCTTGAACAAGAGTCCCTGGGGCTGGGCTGGGGGCAGACCTGGATGTTTTCAGAATTGTCCAATACTCTGCATGGCCTTGAGGCCAATCTGGGGCTCTGCTAAAGGCCAAGCTCAGCGTTGGTCGCTTCCCAGCTGAAGAAGATGTCTCTCCCAGCAGTCACTCAGATGGCCTGCAGATGGTACCCCCCAGCATTCACCAGAGTATACTCTGACTCTGAACCCAGCTTTAGACCACATCAAATTACTTGGCAGGGCCTCCCTGGTGGAGCAAGGGGTTAAGACACAAACTATGAAGCTATCCTCAGCCACTACAGCATGAGTTCGATATCCGGCCAGGGAGCTACACACATGGCACAGCAGACCTCTCCTGTCTCACCCACTGCTCACCTCAGCAGTGTATTTCAGTCAGTCTGTCTGTTCTGTTCCCCACTGTCTCCGGTGACTCCTCTCACCCCCCACACACACACACCACTGGCCTGTACCCCAGTTCTTGTATGCATAAATAAATAAATCTTAAAAAAATTTACTTGGCAGATGCTAATTGAACCCTACTCCACATCATGGTCCTCCAGGCACTAAGGACAAAAAGGTGGTAACTTGCCAAGGGACCTGCCATTGTGGAGATTACAAATCAGCAGGAAAGAAAGACAAGAATCACAAAAATAAGTGTAAACCATAATTAACAATAGTTAAAATGCTATAAGATCAGCTCTTTGTGGAAAATAGCATGAGGCCTTATTTGGCTGCAATAAAGAAACACCTTCACCAACAGACCACAACAACGTCTCTAGGTGTATGGGACTTGGGATGCAGAGAGACGGATGCTCTCAGTATTAAAAGGTCAAGGAGGGCACTGTGGGGTCCCCTTATCTTCACACACCACTTCTGCACCTTACTCCTGGTCTCCACCTTCTGGTCAATGGCGTCATTGCATTCCTGGCTGCCAGGCATGTTTGCAAGGCCCTGCCAGGTCTGGAAGTGTCCTGCTGAGCAGGAGCATGGGATAGAGCATTTGCCAGCCACCATGAAATCATGCTGTGTTGAAGGCAGTGGCTGCGTGACAGCTTGTGAACCGGGGGGACTGTGGTGAGCAGCGCTCCTTGTCACCCACTATGTACATGACCTTGTGCATGAAACAAACAAACCTCTGTGGTCCTAGTCACTAAACACTGGGGTTTGGTGGTCATCATTTCCTCAGATTGAGTCTCCTGGTGGCCTAGGGGTGAGTCTGCTGTGTTTTCTCAGCAGGACAACCAGCTTCCTAAGAGCAGGGCCACCTGATACTCCCCCAGGGGGTATTCCTGGAGATTGGTCCAGCAAATGTGGAGAGGAACCCGGGACTCTGAATTACTGCGTGGTCCACAGCCTCCCTACCAACAGCAACACTAACCTGTAATATGCTCTGCACTGTGACATGTAATGGAGGCTGAATAGTTCAATTGCTCCCAGACATTAAAGAACACATGAAAGTAAAAAATCTTACCTAACTTTTTCTCCCTGAGGTTTTTTTTTTTTTTTTTAAGATTTATTTATTTATGCATACAAGAACTGGGGTACAGGCCAGAGGTGTGGGAGGTGAGAGGATTCACCAGAGATAGCGTAGGGAACAGAACAGGCAGATTGACTGAAATACACTGCTAAGGGGAGCAGCAGGTGAGTCAGGAGAGGTCTGCTGTGCCATGTGAGTAGCTCCCTGGCTGGAGATTGAACTCGTGCTGCAGAGGCTGCAGACAGCTTCATAGTTTGCGTCTAACCCCTTGCACCACCAGAGAGGCCCTCCCCGAGGTTGTTTTTACAGAGAATGATAGAACAACCTGGAGCTGAGCTCCAGAACCAGCTGGAAACTGAAAACCCAGAGAAAAAAGTAGCTTCCCAGAGGTGGAGCACCTTAAAGAAATTGCATCCAGGCCCTGGACTCCTGTCATTAAAAAAAAAAGGCTTTTTTCTAATCTGTACATTAGTGGAATCATTCAATCCTATAACTACTAGTGGAATATGGTTACTTCTTTTGATCTTTGGCTCTTGTTTCTTAAATTATTTCATCAACTTGGTCTCCAAAAGATTATAATATTCAAGGGATGTCAAATCCATGGGACAGACTTACAGGATGGTGACCTTGGGTCTCCTTATTCGCAAGGGTCCTGATAGCTACTCTTACCTCCTAATGGTGGGGTCTTATCTGTTCAAACATGGTGTCAAACATTCAACAACTGCAGGTAACAACCTGTGCCAAATCCAGAGTCCTATGTCTCCCTTGGGCTGAGAGAGAATTTTACTCCTCACACCTGTAGGGAGGGAACCACACCCACGCCCAACAGGAAGTAGCTAGAAAAGATTGAGACCATCATCCCTCTACTCCTTCTTTAAGAAATAAAGAGAGGAGGGCCTCCCCTGGTGGCGCAGGTGGTTGAGCGCAGTGCTGTGAAGCTGTCCCCAGCCTCTGCAGCACCGGTTCGATTCCCAGCCACCCGCAAGGGTCCCACATGGCAAGACAGACCTCTCCTGCCTCGCCCGCTGCTCCCCTCAGCAGTGTATTTCTGTCGTCTGCCTGTTCTGTTCCCCGCTCTGTCTCCGGTGAATCCTCTCCCCTCCCGCATCTGGCCTGTACCCTGCATAAATAAATCTTAAATAAAGAGAGGGGAGGAGGGATTAATGTCAAAACAAGGGAGGGGGGTGGGAATTGTATGGGGACTATAACCAAGATGAAAATGCATACATTGTGCAAAAATGAAAAATGATATAAAGAATATATAAAATTTAAAATATACAGCTTTAAAAAAAAGAATAACCATGAAAGAAAGGAGGGAGGAAGGGAGGGGAAAGAAAGAAAGAAGGAAAGGAAGGAAGGGAGGAAGAGAGAATGGAAGAGCTCTTGGGGGAGTGAGACAGAAACAGCCCAGGACAGACAGACACAGCGGGATGGCACTCAAGGGTAGGACTTTACTATCCCGTTGTCTTCGTCAGGTTGGTAACTAAGAGGTTAAATAAATATAAAAGGGGCCAAAATCTCTGAGGGGAAGTATGAGGTAAACTTCAGTCTCCCCCCAAGCCCCCCCCCCCAGAAAACCTCTGTGCACCTTCTGTGACAAGATGGCCCAACACCACTTGTTTAAACTCTCTACCTTGGTTTCACCTCCAGGGTCCTGTTATCACTACACAGTCTTGCTAAACAAAACCCCGGGCAGAACCAACTCAAAACCCCATCACGAGCTCCCTTCTAAACATACATATCAGCAACCTCAAACCCAGCGGCGTTCTCCCTTGAATCACTCCTCCTCAGGTGTGTGCTATCTCTGGCAATAAGAGTCTCATTTTCATCTCACCCACTCTGACTCCCCTACAGATCCTTCCTGCACAGAAGTCAAGGACGTCCGGGGCCCTTTGGCACCCCAGGCCTCAACATGTGTGAGAAACAAACTTGTATTGTGAGAAGCCACTAGATTTGAGGGCCCTGTTAAACCTCCCTGAGCAGTCACACCCCAGCACACACCCGCCCCCACCTCCGAGACAGCCATTTGAGAATCCACTCTGCACTCCTATAGGCCTGATTGTATCCAGACTGAATTCAACGGAGCTTGTTTATTTACCACTTACTAAGACAAACATAGACCAGGCCCACATTCCTGAGGCTGAATGGAAGGGCCAGGGCTCCCAGTCTTGGGTCACACACTTGCACTCAGCTCTATTTGTGGTATTGACCAGGCCTTGAGGTCAACAAAAACAACACAAATTCCTATGTGACTTCAAGGGTGTCAGTTGGCCATCCTGTGTCTGACCGCTGTCATCATGACATTATTTCCTGTGCTGCCTGAGTGCTGCGTGCTCCCTGGATTGTAGAGGCCTTCTGAGCCTACTTGGGAGGAGGGGTCCTCTGGAATCAGAGCGTCTCATGGCTCAGGAGCTGATGCCCTCCACCTTACACAGAGTGTCTGCCCTGGCAGATGGTGAGCCTGTCCCTGGGGTGCACTGCCCAGTGGGCCTGACCCCAGAGCCTGTGTGGCTGCAGGACGGTCTCTCCCGAACCACCAGCTAAGTCCCAGCCTCTCCTGGAGGGGACCCCAGGAAAGGAAATATGAAAGCATTCCCCAGACAGGACTGCCTGAGTGTCACTCAGGAAATCTCAGCCCCCACAATTCCTGTCTCAGACTCTTGGGGCATTTTGTTTTCTCTGTTTCATGTAAGAGCTCTTGTGACTAATGGCAACCCTGTGTCCATAGAAATAGGGAAGTTTTCTGGGGGTGGGAATGTAGTGGGGATGGTGGGTAGGTGGCCTAGAAGGGTCCTGGGTTTGGCCCTCCGGTCCTTGCCCTGGGTCAAGAGCCAAGCAGGAAGCTCTTGAGAGCATTGCTCTTAAGAGAACAGAGGTGGCCCGAGAGGCCTGGGGTGGAGCTGGAAGGGGGATTACTCTAGCTGCCCTGTCCCTGCCTCAGTTTCCCTCCCAGAACCTAAAGAGGTGGGATTAGATATAGAAATTCAAAAGCCCACTGCTTGGAGGAACTCAAGAGCCCAGCCCACAGGAGTTAGGTCAGAGGGTAAAGGGAGCAGAATCAAGGCGTCGGGCAGGAGACCAGGACCAGAGAGGCTTGGGGGGAGGGAAGGCAGGAGTGTCACTGCTGAGAAGAGGTGGGGATCAAGCACCTGCAGGGCTCTCCAGGGCAAAGGCAAACATTGAGATCGATGCTACTCCCACAGAGCCCTGCCCCCCACCCCCGCCCCCAGCTATAAGGGCCCCCACCCCAAGCACAGTGTCCAGGCTGTGGAGGAATCATGGCCAAGTCGCACCTGCTGCCATGGCTGCTGCTGCTGCCCACACTCTGTGGCCCAGGCACTGGTGAGTCTCCCCAGCTCTCCTCACTTCTCTCCCACCTGGGGCCAGGTGTGGAAGAGACAGTAGGGCTATCCCCATCACTTACTGAGCACTGCTTTGTGCCAGGCATAATCTCCAATCTGTACATTATCCTCATTGTAAAGACAAGGAGGTTGGAAAGATGTAAAGATGGGCCAGTGGGCACTAGAGCAGGGAGACCCAGGGTTGTCTGACTCCCATGTATTTAATGTCTGTGAGCGCCCAGTAAAACTGGGTTTGGTGGGTGGGTGAAGTCAAGGTGCTAAAAGTGGTCTGGATCCCAAGGTTATTCTGGCCCCAAATAGAAGCTGTCGGGACCACCTCATCCGTGGCCTGTACCCAGGGCCCCAAATTCTGGTGCCAAAGCCTGGAGCAAGCACTGCAGTGCAGAACCCTGGGGTACTGCCTACAGGAAGTCTGGGGAAATGCGGAAGCCGTGAGTACCACCCGAGAATAGATAGACACCAAAGGGCTCGGAGAGAAGGTGGTGGGTAGGCTCTGGATAGACCTGAGAGGTTGGAGCCCCCATAGGGGATAGGATGGATGGATGGGATGGGATGGGATGGGATGGGATGGGATGGGGTGGGGTGGGTGGGATGGGATGGGGGTGGGATGGGATGGGATGGGATGGGGATGGGATGGGATGGGATGGGATGGGATGGGATGGGATGGGATGGGATGGGATGGGATGGGTGGGATGGGTGTGATGGGGTGGGATGGGGTGGGGTGGGGTGGGATGGGATGGGATGGGATGGGATGGGATATGATGATGGATGGATGGATGGATGGGATGGGGTTGGGTGGGATGAGGTGGGGTGGGGTGGGTTGGGGTAGGGTGGGATGCTATGGGATGGAGAGCAGTTGCCTGTGCCTTGGAGCACCCTATCAGTCTCTACCTAAAGAGCCTCATCTACCTGTGCTGGGATCATGCCTCCATATATACCCCCACATTGGGGCTCCCTTCCCAGGATGACCTGTGCCAGGAATGTGAGACCATCGTTCCGCTCCTCATCAAGATGACCAAGGAGGTCATTTTCCAGGTGATGAAACACAGATCCTGGATGCAGCCTGGGGTTCAACACTTGAGATAGAGCAGGGAGAAAGGGTTAAGCCGTAAATGGGCTGGCTCCAGGCTGAGGATGTGGCCTGGCTGAGGACTCTAGGTACCTCCTGACCAGTGGAAAGCCCTGGCCCAGAGCTCAGCAGCACAGCTAGGGATGGTCTTTCCTGGGGGAAAATGTGGACAGCTGCTTAACTCCTTGGCACGCTGAACTCTGGTGCCCTGGGAAAGGGTGGCCACTGTGCCCTGGTGGTGGCCCTGTGTGTGGGGACTTGGAAGCGGGGGCCTTGGAGGGGTCAGACATCAGAGAGGTCAGGCTGACTCTCTCACCTCTGTTCTTGTTGCCCCCTCTGCATCCCAGAACACGATGCGGAAGTTCCTGGAGCGTGAGTGTGACAACCTCCCCTTGAAGCTGCTCGTGCCCCAGTGCCACCAAATCCTCGACTTCTACTTCCCGCTGGTCGTCAGCTACTTCCAGGACCGCATTGTGAGGGCCCACCCACACCACTTCCAGCCTGCCCTCCCAAACTGCACCCAATGCCCACTCACACCCACAGTTACGCACATAACCCAACCATCCAACACACACCCCTCACACTCTTACCCACATTCTCACATTTTACCCACTCTTAGACCTGCCTACAATAAGGCCGGAAGACTCAGTGCCCTCAGCCAGGCCCTGATCACAGGCCCATCTGCTCAGCTGTGTGCAGGCCTACAAACATTCAAGCACACATGCCTCACACCCTCACACACATTGTCACACGCTCCCTCTGTCACAAACCCCACACACACTCACATGTACAAACATATCCTCTCACATACCCATTTTTAAAAACACACGTTTACTCTCATTCACACACATTCCCAGACACCCGTCCCAAAGTTCCCACACAGCTCTTTCTCTGCCTTCACTCTCCCCTGACCCCAACCACAGAGCCCCAACTCACGGGCCCCCACCCAGCAGGCACCTCACCATCCCAGCCCAAAGAGAGTGGCTCTGGTCCTGGAGTCCTTCAGCCTGAGCAAGTGTGGGCTTCCCCCTCAAATGTCCTGCACCCTGCATTGTGCCCTAGAACACAAAGGCCATCTGCGAGCACCTGGGCCTGTGCACAACCAGGTTTCCAGAGCCAGGGCAGGAGCCAGAGCAGCTGGACCCTCTGCTGGACAAGATGGTCCTCCCCCTGCAGACTGTTGCCCTCCAGTCACAGCCCGGGCCTCACACACAGGTGAGGGAGTCCCCACAGTGGTGGCCCCTCCACCAGATAGGTGGAAATCCAGAGAGGTAGCCAGAGGCAAGGCCAATGGACACTTGGGCCTGGGGGTGTAAGGAGGAGCTGGAGAGGGGAGAGTAGGGGAAACAGCAGCGAAGAGCCTTCTCCCTGTGCCCTGCCTGGTCTCCACCGACGATTCTCTCCCCAGGATCTCTCTGAGCAGCGGTTCCCCATCCCCCTCCCCTTCTGCTGGCTCTGTCGTACTCTGATCAAGCGGATCCAATCTGTGGTTCCCAAGGTGAGGCATCCCGGTTCACAGAAGCTCAACATGGCGCCCCCACCCCCCGCAGCTCCATTTATACCCAGCAGACCGCAGGTGCAGCTCAGACCCAGTACCTGCCTGGCCTAGAGCACACTCAGCAAACATGAAGACCCCACTATAGGCCAGGCACAACGCCACTGTCAAGTATGAAAATGGACAAGGCCAGGGCTTGTCCTCTGGCAGCTCACCATCTGATGGAGAAGCCCCAGTTGCTTTTAATTTTCAAAGGGAAAACTTCCACAGATGGGACTCCCCCCGAGCCCCCAGCCTGTGCCAAATTTGGAGTCTTCCAGACCTGTGGTGACATCACCCAGTAGTCCCATCAGCCCAAGACTGCCGCCCTAAAGGGGGGCCCATGTAAGAAGCTGCCCATTAGCCTCCCTGAGCGTGCTTTGGGGCGGGAGCGATGTTCCGGATATTAGGTTCAAGCAGAGAATAGATGAGGTGATGGACAGTGAGGGGAGAAGGGTTACTGCTGGTTGCTCAGGGACAGTCTCTGAGGAATGACAATTAAGCTGAGACCTAGAGAGCACGGCAAGCCCTGGGTCAGGAGGGAGAAGACAGGTCTGGTTCAAGGTCTGCCCCAGGTTGCAAAGGGTCCTTGGCAACACTCCCTTTCTGCCAGTTACATCCCTCTCTGCTCTTCTAGAGCCTGCGGAGTCAAAGCTGTGGCCATGGCCCGGCTCCATGATTTGTTTCAGGACTCTGGGGGAACCCCCTGGACTGTTCAGTGCACGCTGTCCTTATCTATAGTGTTAGGGAAGGGAACGAGGGAATGTCTACGAAGTGCCCCGTGGTGCTGGGCACAGAGTAGATCTTGCATGGGAAGGTCCCATCCTGCCCTCTCTCGGCCCCTCCCTAGGGTGTGCTGGGCATGGCTGTGGCCCAGGTGTGCCACGTGGTGCCCATGGTGGTGGGCGGTATCTGCCAGTGCCTGGCTGAGCGCTACACTGTCATTCTGCTCGAGGCGCTGCTGGGCCGCGTGCTACCCCAGGTGGTCTGTGGCCTCATCCTCCGGTGTTCCAGCGAGGATGGCGCTGGCCTAGGTGAGCCTGCTACCCTGGCCCCTACTCTCATCCTCCCCTGCCCTGGCGCCACACAACCCTCCCTCTCCAGCCCACGTGCTGCACCAGTAAGGACAGGAAACTCAGCAGGACAGCCTTGGCTGTTTTCTCTCTAGCCCTCGCTCCTCTGCAGTCCCCGTCAAGAGATTGGCTACCTCAAGACTCCTCGTGCCGCCTCTGCATGCTTGTGGCCACCCAGGCAGGGAACAGCAGCGAGCAGGCCATGCCCCAGGCCATTCCCCAGGCAATCCACCTGGCCTGCCTCGGCTCCTGGCTGAACAGGCCAAAGGTTCGTGGTGGGCTCATTAATAGAGGACCCAGGCCCTGGTTGGGGTGGAGGGATGAGCCCAGGAAAAGTTCTCCTGCCAGAGATATGCAAGAGTGGGCTGGACCCCTACCTTTGAAGAGCTCAGGCAGGATGTGGGACAAACAGTGGTGGGAATGTAACTTAGGGTGAACCTAAGGCCAAGAGTCAACTCTGGACCAAGGGTCTGGGCCCTGGAAGACCAGCAGGCCTCTCTAATGAAGAGCACAGCCAACTGAGATGAGTAACCCCAGGGTACCCTGGAGTGGGACAGACCCTGGTCCTTGTGCTGGTGTGACTCACTAAGGACAAAGCCACCTGCAAGACAGCTGGGCTTAAGGGTCTGCAAGTCTCAGCCCTCGGAGTCAGTGACAGTAAATCCCCCCATAAAGGAAGATCTGAGGCAGCCTACTGACTCCTGCCAGGGGCAGCTTTCTGCCTGGTACCGCCTGCCCCATGACTTTCAGGGCCCCCTCTCTCACCCCACCAGCTCTCAAAGATTTGATGAACTTTAGGATTTCTTCCAGAACTGAAATTTGGGAGGAGGGGAAGCAGGTGGATTAGATTCTGCCCCTCTGCCTGGTTTAAGACCCTCTCTCTCTCCAGTGTCCCGGCTTGTTCAGTTGTATAGACAGAGCTTCTCAGTGGGGCCTGATGTTTGAGCTACATTGGGTCTGGGGAGCCCTGAAAGCATCCAGATAAGTGGAGAGGCCAGGCTGGCCATGTATCACCAGGCCTGGGCCCCCACACCCAATCTGTGTCTATTTCCTTCCTCAGTGTGAGCAGTTTGCAGATCAGCACATGCCCCAGCTGCAGACCCTAGTGTCCAAGGGCTGGGATGCCTACTCTGCCTGCCAGGTATGACTCTCTTCATCCACAAAGCCCCTACTCTCTCTGGTCCGTGATCCTCAGAGGCTGCACAGTCCTGAGTGCAGGGCAGCCCCAGAGAACACAGACCCAGGATTGGGGGGTAGCCCTACCCCAATGTTTTAACATAGAAGAGGTAGTTTCAGAGTCAGGAAAAAGCCACAAAAGGGTAGAAAAAGATGGGAAGGGAGGGAGCAGTTTTAAGGAGTATAGTTTGATGCAATTATGGGATGGATGTTGCTCACTAAGCAGTGTGAGCTGGTGGAGGTGCGGAGGTGCAAAGGATGTTCTGGGCCAAGCACCCCACCTCCTCCAGCTTAAAACCAGAGGCCCATGGCTTGGGAGTGTCCCAAGGGAGTCAGTGAGGTCACACCAAGAGCATCCACCAGGTGGCAGGTAGAGTGAGAGCCACCCCTTCCAGGAGGACTCTCCTCAACACTTCAGAATTGGGAATGGGGGGCAGGGCACCAGGTCTCAGGCACTAATGCTGTCCCTGTGGCAGGTCCTGGGGGCATGTAAGACCACAGAGAGCCCTCTCCAGTGTGCCCACAGCTCCCATTTCTGACGAGAACTCAAAGTCCTTCCAGGTAAGTCCAGGCCTGCAAGTGAGGGGAGGTAGAGGGGGGCAGGTCCGGCACCCATCAGGATGGCAAGGGGGGATCCTCTGTTCCCCAAGCAGGAGCAGCCAGTCACCACTGTTGGCTGCTCCCTCCTCCTCCCTACAGGCCACACCCCAAGGATCCTGAGGGCTTCTGGCTGGGCCTTCATGGAATGACCTGTTCACACCCTCTCAGATTCTAAGCTCCCAGCTAGCTTGCCCTGTCCCAGTGCTAGCCTGAGGCTCACAGCCTACCCTCTGGACTGGCTGATCTTCAGTATCTGATGTGTTTGAACCAAGACCAACCTTATCTGAAACTCAGGGGAAACTAGGCAGTGTTGGACATAGACCCCTCAGATGGAGGGATGGGTCACATGCAGGCTCTGTGACCAGTTGCCTCAGGGAAGGGAAACCACCCTAAGAGATGGACCCAGCAATGGTGGCCTTGAAGTGCCCCTGAGAGCAAACCCGTCCACTTTACAATTATTCTCAGAGCTGGCCTCTAACCTGACGGTCATTTATTAATTTATTGGCTTTTTTTTTTTTTTTTTTTTTTTTTTTTTTTTTTTTTGCGATATAGTGTGTACCTGTGACCAGGTTACATTCCAGGGGAAAGGGTTATATATGTGAATAAAAGTGATCCCTGGCCCTCCTGGAGCTCACACCCCAGGGCCCACCTCTTCCGTCTGAAAGTAGGAAGCCCAGATATGGTCCTCAAACTACTCCAAATCCAAGCCAGTGTAGGAGGTAGTGGAGAGGAAGTGTCAAGCCCAACTCAGACCTATCCCACAGGGGCCAGTTTAGTGTTACCCCCCCCCTCCCACTGAGGACAACTAGGGGCATCTGCAGGTCTGGAGCTGTCCAGGAGACTGGAGCCCTCACCTTCCCTCAGTGCTCCCAGCACCAGGAAGAGCTGACCCTTCTACCTCTATTGAAACAGAAAGAGTAGGTTGGCGTGGGAGGCCTGGGTTGTGGTCCCAACTCTGTCATCAACTGACCATGGGCCCCCAGGCAAGACAGGTCACCCTCCTCTCTGACCCTCATTTTCCTCAGCTTCAATGGAAGAGTTGAGTGAGAAGGTCACCAGACTCAAGCTCTCCCACATGACAAGGCCCTTCCTCAGACTTCTTGCCTCCTGCCCATACTGAAAGAGAAGCCTTAACTCCTCCCCTCACCTTCCCCACCTCCTTTCCTCGAAACTACTTTAAACTGGTGAACCACAAATCCACAACTTGTACATTTAGTCCTGTTTGTCTTATCTATCCTATCTCCAACCACAGCCATTTCCGTCTTCTCCGGGTGTGAGGGCAACAGTACAATGTCTACTGGAGGTCTGTGAGAGGAGGCTTCCAGCCAAGGCCAGCCTTCGTACCCCACCAGAGCCAGCCCAGCTCCTACCGGCCCCCAGGACTGCACTCGTCGGTCACATAGTCCTTTCCCGGCCCCAAGAGGACAATGGGGTATAAGCCAGGCCTGGCCTCATTCTGATTTCCATGTGTTCAAGATACTGGCTTTTATAATTGTTTTGCTGACACTTTCATACAATTCAAAATTCAGAATAAAAAATAGGAATATAAAGTACTATAAAAGATCAACATGAAATCCTTAAACTTTCTTTAAAAATCCAGAAATCTTTGGCACAGTCAAGGGTAGACATTGCAGTGTTTAAGCATGATGGGAAGGTGACTGGGCAAACTTTCATATTGAAATACTCTGCTTGTATAAGAGTTGTCACTTTAAGATGTAAAAAGGAACTTTCTTTTTTGTCTGTTAGCTTCTAACATTTGTTTGAAATTCCATGGTGATTCCACTTCTGCTGATGTAGCCTAGTCAAAGCCCAGTTGGGGTTGCACTTGCCAGTTCTATGTAATGCAATATCTGTAACAATGCTAATAAAGTCCTATTCCTTGTATTAAAAAAGAAAAAGACACTGCTCTTTAAGATGTGCAAAAGCCATAGCCTCGCCCTCAAGGCTGCAGGACCGGGGGCCCACCTCACTCTCTTCCCTGGAGAAGTAGAGCCACACATCTTGCCTCTTACAACTGCCTCCAGCCTGCGTCCCCTCCCTACATGTCATCTGCACTCTCCCAAAGTCATCTGCACTTCTTGCTATGATGAGGTGAGGTTAGCGTACTAAAACATCAAAGGAAATAAGCCCTTGGCATTGAAAACCTAAATGCCTGGAAACACCCATTTATTTATAAAAGAAGTTTTGTCATATTTCCTATTATAAAAGGAATACATGTTTGCTGTAGAAATTACAGAATCTGCAAAGGAAGAGTGGAAACCACCCACAGTCCTAGCAGACCCCAGGGAGAACTGCAGCAGGACTTTGACACCGATACAGACTTTTTGCCATCTGCCCCACCCACCCTCCACCACACAGGCACCACAGAGAGGTTTCTACACAACCTGCTCTTGACGTCACGATGATATATATAAACTCTTGGTCTCTGAATTTGAACTTTTAAGTAGATGTGTAAATCTGTAGCAGACTATACTCTTGAGAGCCACTATTTCAATTATAACAAGGTCCTTGAGGGAAAAGTGTTTTTAAAAAAAAGTTTGGAATGGAAGAGAAAACTTCACTCAAAAGGTGAGTTTAATAGGGCCTCCCCGGTGGCGCAGCGGTTGAGCACTGGGTTGCGAAGCTGCCCGCAGCCTCTGTGGCGCCGGTTCGATCCCCGGCTGCTTCCCGGCCACCAGAGGAGGGTCCCACATGGCGCGCAGACCTCTCCTGCCGCCCGCTGCTCCCCTCAGCAGTGTACTTCGGCCCTTCTGCCTGCTCTGCTCCCCGCTCTGGCTCTGGTGAATTCTCTCACCCTCCCGCGCTTCTGACTGTACCCAGTGCATGTATAAACAAAACAAACAAACAAATAAATAAATAAATAAAGCATGCTTCTAAAAAAAAAAAAAAAAAAGGTGAGTTTAATAGTTGGTAGAAGAGAACTGGCAGGAAGTGGCCAGAACTTTGGCTCAGAGGGTGCCCGAGACACACCCAACATCCTGTGCCCACCAGAGAAAAATGAGGAAGCAGCATCCAGAAAGGAAAAACTCAAGTCTGGTTGATAGGTAGATTGGTACAATATGTTGTTACAACTTCAAGTAGTCAGCTTCATGCCCACTCAAGGACAGCGGTGGAGAAAAGTCCTCTAGGGGGCATAACGTCAAGCAGTAGTTCTGATTATTCACTATAGCAGGAGTGTGTGGCCAAGAATTACAGATCTAGACTAACTGATGGGCATTGCCAATGGCTTGGCAGGATGGTCAGGGATTCAAAAAGAACAAGATTGTAAGATTGGTGAAAAAGAAGTCTGGGAGAAGAGGTATATGGATAGACTGCTTGAATGAGGACACACTATGAATATTTGTGTTTCACATGAATGCCCACCAAAAGGCATCCATTGCAGAGGACACTTAATTATCAGGTATAGACAAATGGCATGCTCTGCAGATGTCAGTCAGCAGCCTTTCTCCAGTCACTCCCAGGGATATTCAACGGCTCATGAGCCATGGTGGTGAGGTTGGAAGCTATGCATGCTTCACCAGTTGATTTTTCCCTTCCCCTGGTTTGACAAGTACTCTGCTGAGAATCTAAGCTGCCAACTGCAAGGATTAACTATTGAGTCTTCAATGGCACCAGTCCCTGTGGGGATCAACCAGCCACCTGGTTACCAAGCTAATTACCATCTTCCATCATGGAGAAGGCAGAGATCCAAACTGGGAAGAACAGCTTATTCTGGATGTGGATTTTTCTCCCCTGTCCATGTTTCTGCCAGCACCACCATACATGGCCTCATAGAATGCCTTAGTGGCCATGACATTCCACACAGCTTATATCTGACCAACAACTCCTCACAGCAAATAAGTATAGCTGTGGGCCCATGTCTATCGAATTAACTGGTTTTATCACACTTAACATCATCTGGAAGCAGCTAGCCTCACTGAAAGGTGGAGGGGCTTACTGAAGTCTCAGTTACAGTCATACCCGATGCTCTTATTTACAGCATGCAGCATATGCTTTGAATCAGAGATTACTTAAGGTTCTTTCCCCCATAACCAAAATATACAGGTCTAGAAAATGAATGAGTGCTGAAGCAATTGAGAAATTACACTGAGCAACCTTCTTGAAGAATTTATTTCCTTCCCAGCAACTTTACCCTCTGCTAATTAGTTCCCAGGAGAGGAATGCTTCCATCAGAGGACACAAAATATGTTCCCTCAATTGGAGGTGAGACCATTACCTGGAAACTTTGGGCTTCTTATGCTATTGAAAGGGGAAGTATAATCCATTTGTCAGAGTGACTGATCCTGAAGACCAAGGGAAGATTGGGTTGCTACTAAATAATGGACGGCAAAATGAACTCTGTTAAGAAAAAGTTAATGGGGGCCTCCCCGGTGGCGCAGCGGTTGAGCACTGGGTTGCGAAGCTGCCCGCAGCCTCTGCAGCACCGGTTCGATCCCCGGCTGCCAGGCGAGGGTCCCACGTGGCGCGCAGACCTCTCCTGCCGCCCGCTGCTCCCCTCAGCAGTGTACTTTGGTCTTTCTGCCTGTTTTGCTCTCTGCTCTGGCTCTGGTGAATTCTCTCACCCTCCTGAGCTTCTGACTGTACCCAGTGCATGTATAAATAAATAAATCTTTAAAAAAAAAGAAAAAGTTAATGGAAAACTACAGTAACCAAAAGAGGGGGCGGTCAGCATTAGTCAGGCCCTTAAAAATTAAAGGTTTGAGTCACTCTACCAGTTAGCCGAAGAGCAGGCTAAAAGCAAAGTAAATAGGGAAGTGGCAGCGTTAAGAAGGAAGCAACTGGGCCTCTCTAGTGGCCTAGCGGTTAATTCTCAGAACTATCACAACAGCCCAGCCATTACCTGAGTTGGATCCTACGTATGGCACAGCTGATCTCTTCCTGTCTTGCTGGCTGCTGTCCTTAGCAGTGTATTTCACTGTTCTGTTCCCAACTCTGTCTCTGGTAAAACCTCCTACCCCCCACCCCCACACCTCTGGCCTATATCCCAGTTTTTTTTTTTTTTTTTTTTTTAAACTTTTTTTTTTTTTTTTTTTTTAATAGAGGCATGCTTTATTTATTTGTTTGCTGGTTTGTTTGTTTGTTTTGTTTATACATGCACTGGGTACAGTCCGAAGTGCGGGAGGGAGGGTGAGAGAATTCACCAGAGCCAGAGCGGGGAGCAGAGCAGGCAGAAGGACCGAGGTACACTGCTGAGGGGAGCAGCGGGCGGCAGGAGAGGTCTGCACGCCATGTGGGATCCTCCTCCGGTGGCCGGGGAGCAGCCGGGGATCGAACCGGCGCCGCAGAGGCCGCGCGCAGTTTCGCAACCCAGCGCTCAACCGCTGCGCCACCGGGGAGGCCCTATATCCCAGTTCTATGCAAAAATAAAATGAAGCAATTATAGCATTGTGACCAAACACGAGTGCTCTTAAGTAGCTTTGCTTATTTCTTTCTTCCCATTTTTACCCTATATATAACTTGTTGGAAGCTAACTTTACAACTTAAGTCTTTCGGTAACAGAATATTCAATGGGATTGTGACAGGAATGATCCCTGACATTCCATACTGTGCATCTCATTTTGGGAAAGCATGAAAATCTGCTCACTTGTCGGAAGGGTAGCTGTTTATTGTTAGGCAAAAATACAGTTGTTCTCCTTGTTGTTGTATATATGTGTACAAGAAAACATATGGAAACTGAGTCATCAAAGGGGTGGGTGGTGGCAGTCATTAATGTAGTGACGTCTCAGCTCCAAATTCACCTTCTTTGCCTTCTCTGTGAAAATGGATTTCGACACTTTAGATTTTTTTCTTGACAGCTTTGTCAGAATATGTTGCTGGTGACACACTGCAGGAAGAGCTCTGCTTCCCAGTTCTGGTGTACCAATTTGAGAGACGCATCTGTGACTTTTTCTAGCGTCGAACTCCTTCAAGATTTCCAGATGCCTGGTTGTTAGCATACAGCAGCATCACCCCAAAGTTTCAGAAGGTACTACCTTTCTCCCCAGGCTGCTTGGTAGCTTAATAAGATGCCGCCCCAGGAAGAGTTTTCTCCAACATGCTAGAAAGCAGATTTCTGACAAGTTCTAGGGCAAGAATTTCAACAAGGTCTGGATCTCACTCTTGGACACTGTGTCAGCCCTAGGGGCAGCAGCTGATGTTTCTATCTGCTGGCAGTACATTCTTAGAGTTCATTACTAGTCATACCATGGTTATTAGAATCTGTTAATAATTCTTGAAATTAAACTTTCCCTGATCCCATTATTGCAGTTTCTCTCTCCTGATTAGACACAGACTAAGCTGCCACTAAGCTTAGACTAGACAGCAGCAGAAGGAAGATGAAAAGAAGTGGGAAGATTCAAGAGGCAAAGTGGTACTGACAGGACTTATAGATGAGGCCAGGGCAGTGGGGGTAGGGGTGGAGAGAGGATAACTGCTGGATAAATTTCCAGTTTATGTAATTGGAAGGATAGTGGAACTTGTCACTTGTCACTTACATAGCAAACACTTGGGCCCCATGTTGAAGAGGAAAACTCACGAGTTTTTTTTTTTTTTTTAAAGATATATTTATTTATTTATACAAGCACTGGGTACAGTCAGAAGCGCAGGAGGGTAAGAGAATTCACCAGAGCCAGAGGGGAGAGCAGAGCAGGCAGAAGGACTGAAGTACACTGCTGAGGGGAGCAGCGGGCGGCAGGAGAGGTCTGCGCGCCATGTGGGACCCTCACCTGGCGGCCGGGAATCGAACCAGCGCTGCAGAGGCTGCGGGCAGCTTCGCAACCCAGCGCTCAACTGCTGCGCCACCGGAGAGGCCCCACAAGTTGAGTTTTCAAAGAAAGGCGTTTGGATTGACTTTAAGACACCCAAAATATATCAAGTAGGGAGTATGCACTAAAGTTCAAGAATTCAGAGAAATCTGGGATTAAGACGTGAGTCATCCCTGTAGAGGT
Organism: Talpa occidentalis; assembly: GCF_014898055.3. NCBI lineage: Eukaryota > Metazoa > Chordata > Mammalia > Eulipotyphla > Talpidae > Talpa > Talpa occidentalis. Next base: position 8,460 of record NW_023603241.1, on the reverse strand, counting down.
GGTACATGAAACCATAGACATAGTTGAAATGGCCTAACAGAAAAGCAAACTGGAAGAACAGAGGATCGAGACTGAGTCCTGAGGAAATGCAACTTTCAATAGCTGGATAGAGAAGATGAGCCTATAAAGGAATTTTTTTAAAGCTACAAGCAAAAAAGAATTATCTTTAGAAAAAGTTCTTTTTTTTGTTTTTGTCAGGGGGTGGGATTTTGCTTTATTTTAGACTGAAATTTGTTTCATTGCATGATCTTTTCACAAATTGGTTAAGAATTATTTTAAGTCAATCACAGGCATTTCTTTTTTAACTCCACCACCTCCCCCCTCCCCTTATACCCCATCCTCTACCCCACTCCCCTCCCTCTTAGGCTCAGAATCCTGAGGATGTTTACATGATATCCACTGGTTTTTTAAAGTGCTTTACATTATAGAAATTTCAGGAGTGGAAATGTCCAGTATTTGTTTTTATCATTCTGACATGCTTTACTCAAGGAAAGGGTGAAGTTGCCAGAGAGGCAGAGGAGAATAAGGACAGCCTTCTGACTCTCAGAAGTACAGCGTGCAGAGCTGCACGGCTCCTGCACCGTAGGAGAGCCTGCTATGGCTGACGGGCTGCTGCCGGCAGCTGAGGCTTCAGATCTGCCACTGTGTTCAGGCCCAGGCTCCCTTCCTCTGGGTTGTTTCTAACCCATGACTGGTCCTGGGAAAGCCATTTCTACTTGATTCTTTTCACAAGCGATCTTTGCTCGGGGGCCCATGCTGGCCTGGCACAGGCAGATACTCCTATCTTCCTTCTTCCCTCACACAGCCCTGCCCTGCAGACTGAAATCGCCCACCTCCAGACTTCTAGTTAAGCACAAAATAATTTATCACTTTTAATCAGATTATTTTGTTACTGAAGAGACATATGCATCCTAACTGACACACCACTCACAAGCTGACAGTTAGCAACAAGATTGTATGACAGTCTGTAAGTTGACAGTTTGTCAGATTTATAAAAAATCTTCCCTGTCTCATGGAAAGATATAAAACAAGAGGCTGGTTTAAAAACAGGAAAAAATTTAATCCATTCCAAAAAACACACAGGGAAATGAGGAGACTGCAGGAATTATCTGTGATGGAAGGAGGACATTACTGGCTTCATGCTCTTATTCCTAGAATCCTGAGACTTTGATGCTTAAAAGAAATTATCTTGTCTTTTAGGTACGCCCAGCTACTCAGAAATAAATTACATACCTCTGTAAAAGAGTTCTGGTCTGCTAAAGCTGGAAGGGAGCTAGCAGGGCGCTAGACAGGATGGGAAAGGAGGGTCAGTCTACAGTAAACTGGTAAGAGAATGGCTGGGTGACAGTGCAGAACCCTCCAGGGGGGTGGCCCCTCTGCTGCTCTGGTGTGAACCAGGATTCATAAAAAGTGGGTTGCCCAATGAATGTTCAGTTACAGCTTCAGTTATTATTTATCATCTATGGTCAAAAGCCCTAGAGCAAAGTCCTAGACACTCCTCAAGCTCCTTGCTGGTTAGTTTCATCATTATCTCGCCTCTTCCAAATCTGTAAGAAATGAATATAACAGATATTTAGGAGCTGGTATTTATTAAATACCTCTCTGCAATCAGCAGTGGATAGCCCGCCACCCCACTTAAATATCCACCCCTTAAATATCTGCTAGCCCCCTCATGAAACTTATCTATAATCTTTCAAAAATTTCCCTTTCATCTGATTTTCATTTTCCCACCCTTCCTCTTCCTCTCCTACCTCCCATTCCAAACTTCCTTTCTGAAAAAGAACTCATAGTCAAGTCAACAACCTCAGACAAAGTGGCTGAGGAAAGTTATCTCTTGACGCAGTGAGGTTACTCATCCTTCTTACAAAGGCTAGGGCTTTTTCTTAGTTTCAGTCTTCCTTTTTTGCCACGTCCTAGGGCAGTTAGCAAGAGACGGGAGAGATAATCTGCTCCACAATCTCTCAATCCACTGGAGAAGACAGTTAAAACAATATGCTCGGTGTACCAACAGACATGCAGGAAGTGCTGTGAGTCACCAAAAGTGCTGACTGTGCCTAGGGAACTGGGGAGCGTTTGCCCACCCCTCTCTGAAAGTCCCACCTCACTCCTCAATGCATTTTCAGATCTACCACAGGTACCTAAACGTGACTCTAAGTTAACCCCACTTCCTGCCATCACTCACAATATCCCTCACACCCCAACTACTCAGCACTCACTAAGTCTGTGGCCAACCCACCTGAATGTAAGCCTCTGATAGCGTGATCATCTGGGGAAGGATGTCAGTCACCTGGAGGTCCTGTAATTCATACCATTTGCCTGTCCCCTGCAAAAGTATGAAGAGTACAGAAGCAAGGGATGCAGTCAACAAGTCAGAGAAACAACCACCAGACCATCATCAAACAAAAGTCATGAATAAAGAGGGCATGACCTTTGCTGGGCATCATTCAACTTAAAGAACAGTTGGGTATTGATCATGGCAGACTCAATGCCTGGCAAGAGTTACCTGAAGCACGACGGACTCTCAAACACTCGGTACACCTTTTTAGAACTTGGGTGGACAATAAAAAGAAAAAAACACTGATACTCTTTAGTCCTCACCTAAGAGGTCGCCTTACTGCTCAGAACGGACAGGCTAGGTGCGGTGTTAACCCATCAGAGGAATTAAAAGCAGACATTCCCACGCCCTACCCCAGAGAACAAAGCAACTGAAAGACACTGTCTACCATACTAATCCAATTCCTCTCACCTGTGAAACTAATGTGGCAAATACAACCAAAATCTACCTCACTTCCTGCTTCCATAGAGGAAAAAGAGGTTTCTGGATATGGCAGTCACTTTGGGATGCTCAACTGCCTCATCCACCCATTCTAAGAAATGCCAAAGACAAGATACTAGAGAGTACAGGTATTCTAGTATTATGGGTGTTCCACCAGTGCAAACTGTAGGAAACATAAAGAAAGCTCAAGATCGTAATCAAGTCCCTGTTCCAGTTCAAGGACCGGTTAACGGCACAGTGAAACCAAGTTTCTAGGTTCAAACCCCAATTCTACTGCTGCAAATAAATTATTCCAACTCTAGGCCTAGGCTCCCTCATCCATAAAAGATGGCATTGACCCCTGTCTTGGAAGTCTGTGTGAAGCATGTGAGATGCTATATACAGTAAGCACTTGGCATCCTTTCCAGACACAATAAAATGTCTGATAAACAGAAGCTAGTTATTATTATCCCACAATCCTAGAAGAGACTGGGACTCACAAATTAGAACAATCTGTGCTGATATTCCCTGCAATATCAATTATATCTCATGTACATGTTTTATCCATTTTCAGTTTGAAATAAATTCACAGTATTTTTGAGCTGAAAGGAATCTTTTACACCAGTGCTTCACAAATTTCAAATAAATCAGGTCTTACTAAAATGCAGATTCTGGTTCAGTTTTGGGTAGGGTCTGAGATTCTGCATTCCTTTTTTTTTTTTTTTTTTAGTATTTATTTACATATATATATTTACATCAAGATTCTGCATTTCTTTTTTCTTTTTTAAAAAGATTTATTTATTTATTTATTTATACAAGCACTGGGTACGGTCAGAAGTGCGGGAGGGTGAGAGAATGCACCAGAGCCAGAGCGGGGAACAGAACAGGTAGACTGATGAAGTACACTCTGAGGGGAGCAGCAGGCGCGGCAGGAGAGGTCTGCACACCATGTGGGACCCTTGCCGGCGGCCGGGGATCGAACCAGCGCTGCAGAGGCTGCTGGCAGCTTAGCAGCCCAGCACTCAACCGCTGCACCACCAGGGGAGGCCCAAGATTCTGCATTTCTAACAAGTCTGGGATTACATAACTGCAAACCTCCAACAATGTCAACACTGCTGAACTGAGGAGCCCATATTAGGTGCCAAGTTCTAAGGTATGACAGTGGTTCTCAACCTTAGTTGCACACTAGTCACCTTTGCAGCATCACACTGCCTGGGTGCCACCTCCAGGTAATCTAATGCAGAGTCTTTACCTTGATGGACATTTTGGGCCCATATGCTGTGGGAGGGCTGCCATGGACACTGTTAGGAGCTTCTGCAGCGTCCCTGGTCTCTATCCTGGTTGAAAACCACAGGCATCAGGATTTTTTAAATCTCTACAGATGAGTCCAATGTGGAGCCAAAATTGAGAATCACTGCCTTAAACTAAACACTGACAGCTCTATTAGATGCAGAATCCCAAAGTCAAGGCCAAGAAAGCACAAACAGAAAGCAGCTGCCCTCTAAAATACCAACAGTACAGCTGTTTTTGCCACTTACATGATGAAGTACATGGATCCGGTAGGAGCCCTCCGAGGGCTTGCCATCGTGAACAATGTTGGCAATGAGGTCATAAGTGGTATTCTTGTGTACTGCCTGTACTTCTTCAGACAAGTATTCTCTCAGATCCACATTTCTGATGTAAAAAAAATGAGGCCAAAAGATCAGACAACAATGTTAAAGAAACTACCCTACACAAATGGACCACAAGGCTGTTAAATGCTATTTAGGATGCTGGATCCAGTGAGGTTTTCAGTCATGGAACCCCAGACTTGTGAAAATTCACATAATTGGCCATAAAATAAGAATTTCCAGTCAAAATAGAAAGCCAGGATCTTTGGGAAGAGCATTTTTTGAAACACATGTCTAGATGTCAAACATGCAGGGCCTAGAATCTGCAGGCTTGAAACCGGAATCTGGGTTTGGCCATTTCAGAGCTGAGTCTGAGTTTAAACAAGCTATACACCTCAAGGTTCTCCTTGTTAGAATGGCAGTGATGGTCTCCCCTGAGATGGCCAGGATAAAGTGAGACAACTAGTATGACTGCCTCACCCTCCACCCTAGCTCAGAATAACAGTATACAGGCTGCACCAAGTTTCTGGCCTAAGGCCCTGCAAGTATGATCACATGATTATGTGGGGTACCATGAGACTAATCACTGTAACAATCTCAATGACAAACCAAAAAGATCTGATTGATTTTTTTCTTCTGTTTTCTGGGACCTCACTTCTGTATTTAATTGCTTCCCACTTTATCCTGTTCTGATTAATTAACAGATTAAGTAACAGAATAGTTACAAGGAACAGAAACCCACCCAAGGTAGCTTAAGCACAAAGGGAGAATTGTTGGATCCAGGTGCCAGAGAAGCAGCAGGATCCAAGAGAGGGTCCCTCTTTCCCACTTGCCTTTGACATCAACTTTATTATTCTCATTTCTTTAATAGCGTGGCTCTCGCTTCTTTATGTGACCCATTTGAACATACCAGTTCCCAAATTTCTCAGTCCTGGTTGTCAAAAGAAACTATTTACTGAGTTCCTTCAATTGGAACTTAAACATATCAGATTTGTTTTTAATATCTGAATATTCACTTTCAGATATAGAAAAGCATTCTTGACATACCTCGAATTAAATCTCTCACTACATTTTAGAAGTTGGATTCTGTCAAAGTTATAAACGTATACCACGTAATACACTGCAAATACACCATGTAATATGCTGCAAAATAACATTCTATAATAAATGCTTACTGTGAAGACTCTACAAAGACAACTATTAAGAACTTTCAAATATTAAACAGGGAAACAGACTGGTAACATAAGAGAATATGTTGGCTACATAGTTTAAGGAAAAATAAATCCTGCCACAGCCTACAAATATTCATAAAAATTTAAATAAGACAAGGTAGAATAAAAGAGATTCTATCACATTTCTAATCTCTGAAATTGTCCGATGTGCTACCATTCATAACCTGTGACACAATTACATGAAAACATGAAATGCTAACTGGTTATTTCCAGTGGTCACTTTTATTTATTTATTTTTAAAGATTTATTTATTTATGCATACAAGAACTGGGGTACAAGCCAGAGGTGTGGGGGGTAAGAGGATTCACCAGAGACAGACTGGGGAACAGAACAGGCAGGCTGACTGAAATACACTGCTGAGGGGAGCAACAGGTGAGCCAGGAAAGGTCAGGTGCGCCATATGGGTAGCTCCCTGACCAGCCGGGGATCAAACGTGTGCTGCAGAGGCTGCAGATAGCTTCACAGATTGCGTCTTAACCCACTGTACCACCAGGGAGGCCCTAGTGGTCACTTTTAGATATACAGCTTTGAATTTTAGACTCTGTATATATTACCTGTAAAAATACAGAAAGTTTCCCGTGCAAGCCAGTGGTAGTAAAAAAAAAAAAAAAAAATGCAACTTCTCTTTAATTATATTATGTAACTTTCTATGTGTTAGTGATAGCTACTTATTTCTACAGACTATATAGAATAAAATAAATAGTTAAAGGCAATTTCAATGAGTCTTAAGAAATCCATGTGAGGCCCAGAAAGAAAACTTTCTGCTAGCTGCTAAAAGCAGACCACTGGTGTTACTTCCTCCCAGTTTTAACAACAGTTGTCTGAACTAACCTGAAGAGTCCTAGGGAAATGTTCAGGAGTGTTTATACTCAAGTTCTCATGACTAAACCAAAACTGTGTAGTGGCAAATGGGAATGAACACACGTTGAAACATTTTGTCTAGGAAAAAGAGGCAAAGGAGCAAACCATACTCATCTCCCAACCAAAATAGTCCAACTCAGAGAAGACCTACTTAGCTGAAAGTGACACCTTTTTTTTTTTTTTTAAGATTTATTTATTTATTTATACAAGCACTGGGTACAGTCAGAAGTGCAGGAGGATGACAGAATTCACCAGAGCCAGAGGGGAGAGCTGAGCAGGCAGACTGATGAAGTACACTGCTGAGGGGAGCAGTGGGTGGCAAGAGAGGTCTGCGCACCATGTGGGACCCTCACCCAGCGGCCAGGGATCGAACCGGCACTGCAGAGGCTGGGGCCAGCATCGCAACCCAGTGCTCAACCACTGTGCCACCAGGGAGGCCCTGAAAGTGACACTTTAAATCTGGGCTCCAAAAGCCCTGTCTCCAAATGAGCAGAGGACACCTAATTGCAGCAAATCTGATAAATCGCTGTTAAAATGTTGTGAATAAAACAGAATCAGTAACTGGGGACTTTGGATTATCTAGAACCCTATCTCCTTGAAAGAAATTATAGAAACTATACAATTACATTATCGTACAGGTTTCCAAAATTAGCCACACAATATGATATTCCCTAAAAGGCTGGCTAGTTAAGAGGTAATCTTTTCTTAACTTCTCCAAAGTAAGTTTTCTGAAAGACAAACTGCTGAAGTCACAGTTACCAAAAACCTAAAATGCAACTGGTGGCAAAATAACATGCTCCAGGCACAATATAAAAGAAACTAAGGAAATACCTGTGGTGACTGATCAGGAACTATCAACACATAGTCCTTCTTCCTCAGCAACTGCCCTAGAGTCAAGAGACAGTTCTTCCTGCCAGGAAGACTGGTGACTGGCAATTCACAGGAGTCAAATTCTTAAGTAAAACCCTAAGCCTTGGACTTTCAGAGAAAGCTCCTCTATGGGAGCAAGAACAGGTGTCGATATCCTCCAATTTCATTCTATTTGTCACACAAAAAATATACTAAAGAAAAACAGGAAGACAAGTATGAGAAAATAAAAAAATAAATTTTCCTATAATCCTAATTACAGAGGGTTTCTCTCCTTAGCCCCCACCATTCTCAGATGCTTGGTGATTATAGAAGAAGAATAAAATATTATACCTTGAAGAATCCCAGGGTTCATATAGTCCAAGTCTCATTTTATCCATAAGCAAATATATACAGACCTAAGTTCTCTTTAATTTTTGCTACTACCCTCTCACACATTACACGAATGAAAAACTAACTGTTTACAAAGGAGAAAATGGCAGTCCTGCATAGGCTGGGGAATTGGATAATGGAGGTGGACAGAGAGAAGAAAAGAAAAGAAGAGATGAGCATTTACCTGTTAGAGGGCCCAAACAATTTTATGCAGGTTTAAAAAAATAAATACTGGGGCAAACATGTTAATCCTATTTTTTTTTTTTAAGATTTGTTTATTTATGCATACAAGAACTGGGGTATACGTCAGAGATGCAGGGGGTGAGAGGATTCACCAGAGACAGAGTGGGGAGCAGAACAGGTAGACTGACTGAAATGCACTGCTGAGGGGAGTGGCAGGTGAGACAGGAGAGGTCTGTTGTGCCATGTGGGTAGCTCCCCAGCCGGCTAGGGATCAAACTCGTGCTACAATGGCTGCAGACAGCCTCATAGTGCTGTGCTTAACCCCTTGCGCCACCAGGGAGGGGCGCATATTTTTTCCAAATCCTTTTCAGTAAGAAACTGTCTCAGGGCTCTACTCTGATCTTACCTAATGCCAGCACAGAGTTACACTTCTTCTTACCAGTCCTGTCATCAGTTTTCTCCATGTTCTCAGAAATACATTCTTCAGAGTTTGAAAAACCATGTCTCTTGAGAACTGAAAACCAACTGTCTTACCCCAAATGGGTTTTGGCAGGAGCCTTCTGCATTAGAAGGAAGCAAA
>NW_023603240.1:0-7837 GCF_014898055.3 Talpa occidentalis | reverse complement strand
GGGAACAGACCAGGCAGACTGATGAAATACACTGCTGAGGGCAGCAGTGGGCGAGTAAGGAGAGGTCTGCTGCGCCAAGTGGGTAGCTCCCTGGCCAGCGGGGATCGAACTCGTGCTGCAGAGGCTACGGACAGCTTCACAGTGCTGTGCTTAACCCTTGCACCTCCGGGAGGCCCCCTCCTTTGTCTTATTTCTCTGATCATTGTTTAACTCAACAACAATGCTCGAATGTCAGGGAATGGAGTGAGAGGTACAGTTTAGAGGACTTGCACCTGCTGAGGGAGAAACACAAGGACACAGAAGTCAGCTTGAGCAGCGATGTGATGGGAGCCAGCATGGGGCTCACTGGGGGGGACTGAGGATGGTCACAGGGAGAGTAGGGGAGCAGCTCGGCAGCCACAGAGGACTCAGCAAGGAGGAGAAGCAGCGAGGGAAGCAGGAGGAGCAACCTAAGTCCAAGGAGCTACAGTTCCTTCCTTGGGGTTAGAGTTAGGGTTAGGGTTAGGGTTAGATGTGATTTCTGGGGCTCAGCTTTAGTATTGAAATGATTGGATAACCTTTAGAAAAGTGATTTTCTTGTCATGCATTTTGCTAAGCCAGGAGTAGAGAAGAGCTGAGGGATTGTCTTATTTGTCTTTGCTTCTGAAACTCTTGGTCACACCTCCAGTCTCTCCACCCAGTGCCACCTACATCTATATGGGCAACATGTCTTTCAGGAGTCAGCATCTCCCTGGAGATTTTCAGTTACATTTGCACAAACAGCTCATCTCTTTGTATCAATAAACCCTGCTGTTCCAGCTTCAGTGTGGGTTCCTACTTCTTTCATGCTTTCTGTGTCAAATTGGGGAAAATGGAGTAAAATCTTCAAGATTACTCACCGAACATATCATTTTTAAGTCCTAAATAGCATCTTCCCTATACAGATAATAAAAAAGGAAATAGCCAGATGAGTAGAGGAAAGACAATTTTCAATGTTCCTAGCAAATTAATGTTATGTTGACAATCCCCTATTTTACCTTTAAATGGTCAATTGGTAAAGCTGTTAAACCTTAATAGTAATTCCTAATGCATTTCTCTAGCCTCTTTTCTGTTTTAGTTCCAATAACTAGAAGTAAATAAGGGACATAAACTACTTGCTTTATGTTAAAATTGCCCTTCGTAGTCCACAAAAGCAAAATGTTGGACATTTTTAGCACCTATAAGTCATTAACAGAACAGCAATTTCTGTTTTCTCTTACCATTTTATTTTTTAGTATGTGCTGTTCTATTCTGAATCTTTTTCTTGAAAGTCATCATCTTGAATGAATTCATCAATGTACATTAAACTTACCATAATAGTCCTTCAGAAAAAAAAATAGCTTCATCCCAATTCAGGATAATAACAGAAAATAAAGTTCCAGTCTCAAGGGAGGGAAAATGGTAGAATAACAAGGTAAAGAAAAAAGAGTTTAAGACCTAAACTTGATGCTATGACTTCAATTTCTGATTCTATCACTTCTGCCTCTGCCTCCCTTTTCCTTTTCTGTAAAATATGATAATATCTACCTTTACCTCTACCTACCCACCTACCTGCCTCATCAGGCAGAAATTTCCTTAGCATTGAAGTATAAAATGAGCCTAGTGCCTAAACAAGTTTTCCAAATTCTAGTTGCTGGGGCTGTGGCTCATCAAGGCACAAAATAGGATTCTTAAAGTGAGGAGCAGGGCATGTATGAGGTTATCTGTCATGTGATGTGCTTAGCACAGATTAGTGCCTATCAGGCGTTCCTCAAATAGGAATACACGTTCCTTCTTCCTCTTAGCTTGTGTCTCAAGCCTCTTTGTTACTCATTAGACCCACCTCCCCACCCCGACTCCTGCTAGAACTTTCTGCTGTGCTGCGTGCTTGGGTCTTTGCTGGTGCTCTGGGCATTCTCCCTACCTGCACAGGTCCAGAGACCCTGCTGGGTGTCACCCACCTTCCATGACCCCCTTCTTACCATGGACATTGACCTGTGTGCATGTTCTGATTTTAAATGTGTAGTTAGAGGGCCTTCCTAGTGGCACAAGGGGTTGAGTCTCAGCACTATCAAGCTATCAGCAGCCACTATAGCAAAAGTTCGATCCCCAGCCAGGGAGCTGACCCACAGGGCATAGCAGACCTCTCCTGCCTTGCCCACTGCTCCCCTCAGCAGTGCATTTCAGTCAGTCTGCCTGTTCTGTACCCTACTCTGTCTTTGGTGAATCCTTTCATCCCCTGCAGGTCTGGCCTACACCCCAGCTCTTGTATGCATTAATAAATAAAAATAAATCTTTAAATGTGTAGTTAGAACATAAGCAGTTATTGGTATCTGCTCTTGGTATTCTATGTGACTAGTACATATATACATGTGGTATTTTACCCTATAATAACTTCACTCATTGATAGCAATTGAATTTACTTTGCTGCAAATATTTATCCATTGTATAAGTAACAACATGTATCATATGGGTTTTATAAGCAACTTTAATTGGGTACTATACTTTTTATTCATACATTTTCTCACAAAATAATATTAAGCAATTACTTTCTATAATACCTACGATGCTTTTAAGTACTCACCATATACCAACATTTACTGAATTTTAATCATTAAACACTCACAACACTGTGAGGTCTGTGTTCTTATTTTACAGAGAGGGAAATTAAAACTCAGGAGAGCTGTTGAGACAGGATGTCATCACAGTTCAACACTTAGGTCTTTGTTCTAGAATGACTCAGTTAATTCCAGTTCCTCTAATTGTTATCTGGGCATCCTAGGCAAATTACTTAATCTTTATGTGTTTTACTTTCCCTCCTAAAAGATGCAGAAATAATAACACATGTCATAATTTTCTAAAGATTAAATACTGACCTCCCCTGAATAACATTTTAGATTCTTTTAACCATATGTTCAAAAATCTGCCCGCATAGGATCTGCTTTTCTCTATTTCCATTATCACGAGGATTTTCAATGAGACTATTTCCCTGGAGGCTACAACACACTTGTTGATGTACTGACCTTTCTGGTCTCCAGTAAACACCATGGAACCCAATACAGACTATATCATATATTTGTGATATTTACATATGATTAATATCTGGAGCCTCCGAGACTTCCATTTCCCTGTGAGAAGGAAATTTCAGTCTCAGAATTATTTTGTTTTCCTTAAAACCATAGCCAGTGCCTTCCAGCACACTGCTGAGCCGAGTGGCCAGCTTGCATTGTACGCATTCTTATTCTTTAATTGAAATAACACTGCATTACAAAAGACATACATTCCAGGTGTTCAAATCCCTTTTGATTACATCTTGACTTGCCTTGAATGCTTGTTTCCTTTTCCACATTGTTAAATGCATTTGAGAGTTAAAGGTATAAAGTTGTTGTATTACCGGTGACACCAAAGTTGCCCACAAACAACTTTATCAAAATGCTAAAGATCAGTAAAATGTTGCATGCGATTTTAATTTCTTTAGAAGAAATTTGGTCATTGAGAAAGTGAGCATGGATGAATACTGATTGCTTTACTGAAAAAGCCTTCCTCCTTGGTTGACCCAACCTCTGTGCCCAACCTCTGTGCCCTCTCCGCAGGCACCAGCATATTCACCGTGTATGAGGCGGCCTCTCAGGAGGGCTGGGTCTTCCTCATGTACAGAGCCATCGACAGCTTCCCGCGCTGGCGCTCCTACTTCTACTTCATCACCCTCATCTTCTTCCTGGCCTGGCTTGTCAAGGTACGTGGGGATGCATCCTGGTGCCATCGCTGCTTTCTGGCAGCCTCCTCAGACCTTGGGTTTGTTCCCTCCTGCCTTCTGCTTGCTAACTCCTGCCTTTGGTGAATGTGGTTTCCTATTTTCTTTCAGAATGTGTTTATCGCTGTCATCATTGAAACCTTTGCAGAAATCAGGGTCCAGTTCCAACAGATGTGGGGGTCCAGAAGCAGCACTACCTCAACGGCCACCACACAGGTAGGGCAGCAGGAGAGCCCCTCAGAGGGGCGCGGGTGCACCCCTCCAGCGGGAGCCAGCAGAGGCTTCTGTGGTCACTCACGGTGGGAGCAACTTCAAATGTAGATGCCAAGTTTCAATCCAAACTACCGAGTCAGGCTCTGGGGTGAAGGGGCAGGGGCTCTGAGGGTAGGCTCGGGACGAAGCCCACGAGGTTGACCACTCATGTCATCTCCCTTTGACTTGATTCTGCTGTCACAGGTCCCCAGTTGGCTTGCAGGCAACATATGGAAATTGGAGTGTCCCATTTCTAGAAATATCTATTTAGGTAACAGAAAACCAGTATAGTGGGCCTTATATACAGGATCAAAATTTGGGAGAGAAAATTGCTTTCATGCAGGACAAACCAACCACAGTGTAGTAAGTCAGGAAGACAACAACTCAGCTCCGAATGTCTGAGGTTGTTGGAGGGTTCACCACGAAGTCAGAAGGGGTCACTTTGCCCCTGAAAAGTTGGAAGCACCCTAGGATTGGGCTGAAGTAGCAGGCCAGTTTTTCTGTAAGAGGACAATTCAGATCTAGTGTCTTTATTTTTGGCTTGGTTTTGTGCATGTGTGTTTCAGTTGGTGTTTAGAAAGAGACAGGTTTATATATCTCATTCCAATGAAAATCTTCATCAACAAAAGAGATGAACATTCCAGACAAAAATGAAATGATTTTAATGCCTTGCAGATATAAGTTATTTTATTATTAAATGTTATAAGAATTGTAACATAGGCTTGTAAATACTTTATGTGGATCTGTTGGGGCCAAGGTACCTGTGAAAGATCCAAGCTACAAATCAAAGGATTAAAAATCTTCTGATGGAACTTTTAAGAATTATATGCAAAAATGCTGTTAAATGTGGTAAGATTTGGAAAGGCTTCATGTAACGTTGTATGCTGTTGTGAGAGTTTAAATCATCCCGGCGTGAATCATTTTGTTATGCATGAAATGGTATTAATATTGTTCAGTTTTAGCGATCAGCCATTCAAGCTTCCATGACATTTTCCAGTGTCATCTAGGGTGTGCTGTAGACAGCATGCAGGGTGGCCTCCAAAGACTCAGCCACATCTGGTTCCTGTTTCCTGTCATCTCTTTTAGTGACCCGTGAGCAATCAGGAACAGCCAAGTCCCTCCGACAGGTTCCCTAAGTGGGGTGGTGGCCCCTGCAGGGCTGATTTCTGTGCTTAGCTCTGAGAATGACATGGGAGGAGGAACTAGGAACTCAGCACAGAAGGTGCTTCGCATGTTCCTGAGAGGTGGCCTCTAATGCCTTAAAATCATAGCCCGCTCATTAAGTAACTCTTACTTATAAAACCACAGAAGTCGTCTTTGGAAACACCCCCAAATCAACCAGCAGTTATAATAGTAGGTGAAATGTGAAGAGACTAATACAAAGTTGTAGAAGATTGTTTGGATGTCAAATTGTACTGATCGGGAGGAATAAGTTGGTAATGCAGGGGTAATGCGTCTAGGTATTCAGCAGAGGTAATCACACAGAGAATTGTGAAAAACCTTCATTAAGAAAAACGCTGCGGCTGAGCACCCTGTTGCTAGGCAACCGAAGCTCCTGCAGCAGCCTCTTGGTGAAAAGCAGTTCTGGCTGCCAGGCAACAGGCGCCAGGCCCAGCCCAGCTCCACACCAGGTGGCCCAGATGCTGCCCTGCGGGGGCCAGGGAGAGATGTTGGTTACATTTGTAAAATCTGTGCACCAGGACCTCTCTGCTTAGATGGTTTAAAACACCAAGTCACAAGTTTCTAATGCTAGCAAAACGAATAGACTCTGAGGAAAGAGAATGAAATGGCGATGGCAGGCTGGAGCACACACCTCTGGAGAAAGAGAAATGGAGGCAGCGATTGCCTCTCTAGGGCGGCCTTTGCATTCTCCCTATCGACTGACTCCTCCAGAAGGGTGAAGTCGTGGGTCCGGCCTGGCTGTGTGTGTGGTAAAAACTGCACACAAATGGGCCAGGGAAGGTGTTTTCTTAGGCGATTCACAGAATGTGACTCTGATCTCGCCCAGTCGGAGGCCAAAGGGAATCGATGCTGAGATGTTTCTTTCAAATAACACAGCAATTGCCCTTAAGTCTCAACATGGATACAAATTAAAGAAAAATCATCACCAAAGGTCTTGTGGAGACCATAATACAACTAGAAGCAGGAAAGCAAAAGGAAGATGGTGTGGAAGTGTTCCCATTAGGAATCACTGTTCTGCCTGAATGCTGATGAGGATGGTGACTTTGTGCCTGCACGGTGCTGGCCCCGGGTCGCGCTGCCCCTGCTCAGTCTGTGTTGGGTAGAGGTGCAGGAAGCTCACCTGTCCATGATGCAGTGGCTCCGCGGCAGTTCACAACTGGACCACCTACGTCACAAGTTGCTGGTGGTGGCCAGGGTGGGGGTGGGGTGGATATCCCCAGAACTGAATATTGGGCTGTGCAGATGTGTCAGTAGAATGTCCTGGGCTTTTGCATCTCGGGTAGGGATATAGGTCTCTTTCCTTAGAATTGAAGCGGCTGCTGTCAATGACATGAGTGTCTGGTGCAGACTGGTGCCTAGCGGGGTGAGCTTCCCTATGGCTTGGAGAGGAACTGAAGGAGCCACGTGTTCCTAGGGACAGGAGACACCAGGCCGGCCATCAGAACACACTGGCTGTTCTCTAGGATTGTGGTCCTGTTGGCTCGTATTGAGGGAGTGTAGATAAAGATCCTGACTGGCGGAAAGGCAGTCATTTCTGAGTCTGTCGTCCTTCTGAGCTTGGTGCTGGCCCATGTTTTCTGAATTAATAACCCCTAATTAAGATGGAAGACTGATAAGGGTAGACTTGATCTAGGATAAAATGGTACTTAAGGAGTACCACTGTGGTTCCTTTGTGGTTCCGTCAGCATCTCTAGAATACAGATCTCTCCCATCGCTCTAGCACCTTCCGAAGGAATGCGCAACATCAGATTAAAAAGCAGAAATATGTACATGAGGAGCACACACCATTAAAAATAGAAAGAATTTTTCCTCCAGAAAGAAAAAAGACTATGGCCAACTTACTGCTCAAAGATAATACTCTAGTCACAATGTGTCCACTGCATTCCAAGACCATTTCATGTGAATATACATCATTAAAGTGTGGGAGAAAGCAATTTAATGCTCGCGGTTTCTGGGAAAGGCTATTCTAGTGAGGTACAATGGTGAGCTCCTTCTAGTAAGAAACCATCATAATGGTATAAATTATTCATCATAGGAAGCCGTAAATGAGGATTTCACTTCGTGAAGCTGAGCCACTGAACAGCTTATTTAATAACTAAATCATGTCCACTCTCATTATGTTGTATTATAATGACCTCCGCCTATTTTTTAAATAATTGATTCTGCAAGAACCCAGACAGATTAAGAATTTCAAAATTTCTAGATTTTTCTCTGCATTCATGTGTGTGTCTTAGGTTTGGAATTTCAATTCAGCTGCTCATGTTTACCCTGTAATTAAGATTCTTCCTCTACCACCTCCCAGAAAACAATCTGTTAATGTTGTTATTAGTGGTGGTGGTGATATTTTACCTATAGTACAATCCCCAAGGCACTCTTAGCTACCTTGTAAATCAAGCCACACGTAATAAAACTCTAGCAGTTGCAAACAGACTAGCCAGAGATAATTCTCCAGACAGGAATCTCCACCTGGCTCCCCAGTGAAGCTAGTAAGAGGAGAGCACTCATGGGAATCCATTCACTTGCTATTGGTCATAGTTCACTAATTCATAATGTCTTATTACAGAAACTGGCCAGTAGCGAGAGTTGCACTAAGCAGTATGCTTAAGGTTTTACAAGCAGACTTATCTAAGCTTCATGATACAGTTGTGAGAT
>NW_023603239.1:0-7843 GCF_014898055.3 Talpa occidentalis | reverse complement strand
TACAGTAAGATTCAAAGGGCACAAAAGAAAACTTAGTGATAATGTTAAAAGGGAAGTAGTCAAATGGTAGAAAAAATTTCAAATAATATGATAAATCTCAGAATGAATTTTACAGTATTGATATCTCATAAGACTATCAAGGTTTAATTACAGATTGCCCATACAGCTATAAAATTGCAAGTTGAGCAAGTTCTTCCAAATGCACAAGTCATTCTATTTAGTATAATAAATATCATGTAGCTAGTTCACTCATTAATTTTCAGATTATCTACTATAAAATGGTGTGGATCTCCCTCCAGAAGCTCTTAAGGGTAGGAAAAGAAACATATGGTTTCCTGAGTTTCCCCCATTCCTGTGATTTTGCTAAATAACAAGTTCTGCTTGAAGGTTACATGTCTCATTTTCAAGTGTTTTGAGGAGGCAGAAATGGAGAATGACGTGGGAAGGAAACAGAGTTTCTTTCTGAGGTGATAAAAATATTCTGAAATTTGATAGTGGTGATGGTTACACAATCTGTGAATATACCAAAAATCATTGCATTATATGCTTTAAAAGAGTGTATTTTATGGAGTGTGGATTACATAGCTCAATAATTTTCTCAAAAAGAATGTCTCCATTTTTGACCACTACTAAAATATGAACCCTTATCAAAAGTCTTGCATAATGAGCTATAACTATTTTATCACTATAATTAAATAAATCTCACATGACATTGTTTTTGTGACCAATAGCACAATGTGTAGCATAGCTTTCTAAAAATATCTTTGACTAGAAATGACTGAACATACTAAATTTGATTCTCTTTAATTAAATGGAGAACATGTATAGGCAATTTATAAGAATGACAAGAATTTTAGTAGATTCCAAATATATGCAGCTTGCAATAAATAAATTACCACAGATTTTCATTCTAGATATGGTAAGACTATCAATGAAAGTTTGATATTCATGGGTGACAATAACTCAGTTCTAGTTAGGAACCTTGATCTCAGGTAAGAACTACATTCTATGAGGTCACTAAAACAGCTAAAGGAACCTTGTCACATCAAATTTTTTCAATATTCTCAATATTTATAGGACTTTACTTCAACACACACACACACACATACACTTTCCCAAAATCTCTAGAGATCATTTCTTGGCTGTTCAGAATAGTTTAAAAGATTAAAACCCACAATCTTCCATGCATAAAAAGGCACCATAAAATATCTATTATTTGAATTTTCATCCTCCCTAATTGAAGAAAACATTTTTACTACTACTCCAAGAATATTTTTTGTTGTTACTTTTACTCTATTTATCTGGAGCACAACAGTTGAAATGTCTACTGCAGTTTCTATTCATAACTTTAAAATGGATCGAGTGTGAAATCACCTCTCCCCAAAGATGGAAATTCAAATTACAGAAAAATATTACATTAAAGCTGTACACACATATACATGAACAAGCATATGCACATATAGGCACTTGTTAAGAAAAAGATATAAATTGTGTCATATATATTCAGAACTTACTTTTATCTCATCTCATCGTGTTTAATTAAAAAACAACAATAAAGGGAATTATGCAGGTGCCAATAATACACTACTCCAGTCTCTCCATTGCCATCTGGCTTTTAAAAAGTCAAATAAATACTTGATTACAAATATAGAATTAGATTAGATCCGTGTCTCTCTAGACGGGTTGAGAGACTCACTTTAGACACTTTAGAAGTGAGCACAAATTGTGGGGTGTCTTAGAAGCAAGCACGTTTTCTTCCTATCTACAGAAAAACTCAGATGTGAAAAACTGAGACTCTTGTGGGTTAGGAAACCCTCTTTTTTCCCAAGTCATACAGTGGACGTGGAGTTGAGGGAAAACACCCAAGGAAAAGAAGAAATTAAGAATCTCAAGCAAGAGGGGAAAACCTTCCACTCAGCCTTCTCTCTCCGGGGAGCCGCCAGTCAAGCCCGCGAGGGGCTGGGGACCGGCAGAGGCTGGCGCTGTCCGCGGTGCTGAGCGGCCCGCCGCGCTCACTCACCGGCCGCCACCGCCGCTCCCAGGAGGCCGAGAAGCACCGCCGGCTGCATGACCCCGCTCGCCCGAATCTGCGCAGAGAGGACGGCGGCTGGACCCGTGCAGCGAGATGCGAATGGAAGGTGAGACAAAGATGCTCCAGGAAAGCAGCTGTGTGTCCTGGTCCCGCGGTGTGGCGCGGTTGGCGCAGGCCCGGCTCTTTTAAAGGGCAAGCCGGGGCCGCAGGGGCTGGAGGGGCGGGCAACCGGGAGGGCCCCCTCCCCCACTCAGTCCTGACGTCACCAAGTGGCCCCGGGGGTGGCAGAGCTTGTAGGAGGAAATTCACGCCAGTCCGGTCGCCTGGTGCTCTGGAGCTGGAGCGGGGGTGGGGACTGAAAGGGAGGAAGAAATGGAGGCGTGAGGGAGATAGCGCAAATCTGAGACCTGGGAGAGGAGCCTGAGGTCCAGTTCAGGTTGCCCAGTCTTGCTCCTCATCTACCTTCCTTCTCCTCCCCAGCCCCCTTCAAGTCTAAAAGGCTTGTTGGAGGCTGTGTATGGTATGTGGGTCTGTCGAGTGTGTGCACGAGTAAGAGTAAGTCTGTTTTGTATCATCCCTACTCAGGGGAGGTAAGGCTACTGCTACTAGAAAGGAATAAATGGTGGGGATGGGGGGTGGAATGGGAAAGGGAATGATGGCTTTAAAAATAAAGGTTCACTCTATGGGGGGGGGGTGGGGGGCGGGGAGGGGAGGGATTGGGGTCAAAATAAGGGGGTTGCAATTGTATGGGGAATATAAAAATAAAATTTATTTAAAAAAATAAATAAAATACAAATAAAGGTTTCAGGAATGCAGACCATAGATCTGAGGCATCCAGGAGGGGGGAGGGAGAGACTATGGTGGATCACTGTGGGTGCTAGAGTTAGGGAGACCACACCTGAGGGGAAAAAATTCTCTATTGTCAAAATATTAACAAGGATGTAAAAATTGCACTATATTAATAAAATAAACAAATACATTGATTTAGAAACTAAAAAAAGACAAAGGGTACAGCTGGAGATAATGGAACCTGTCCTTCAAAGTTTTGGTGTTAAATCTATCTACCTATTCATGATTCATTCATTCCATTAGCTAGCTATCTTTCTATCAGTTACCTACATGTACACTATTTCTGACTCTCTGAGCACATAACACAGGGTACAATTTTAAATATCGCATGCTACAAAGGGTTTAATGTCTCCCATTTCTTTCCCCACCAGTTCCCTAATTCCATCTGCTTAGTCAACACGATTTAACCATTTCTTAATTTTTAGGTTTATTTTGGAACATATATAACTGCATCTTCTATTGAGAGGCTACACCATATAAATTGGCTGTATTAACTAGAGTTTATTCAACTGGTCCCTTTTCTGAGGGATGTTTATTTCAGTTTTTACCCTTTGGTCTTTAATTATGCCAGCAGAACCATGGTCTCACAGGGCAATAATGAAATAACCTGCTGGTAGGATCTAGTACTTCCCACAGTCCTGTGCTTTGAAATTGAAATAGTTTTTGTTACTATGTATGAGAGGAAGGTGAAAACATATTCTAGGATATTTTTGGTGTGGGTTCTCACAGTCTAATGAAGAATTAGGAAAAAGCAGCAGGCAAAGTGTGCTGCACATAAGAGAAACAATGAAACAATCCAGAATTTTTTTCTGGTAACACAGAGAATAGAATGATCCTCCATTTGGGGTCTCTTTCAGGGAAGGTAGATGTCTGAATGCATTGCTAAAAGGAGGTCACAGTGTCTTTTTCCTGAAAATCAATCTGTCTACCTCAAATTCTTTTGCATGTGTTGAGTAGATGACTACATCTTCCTGAAAAGACTTGGATTCATTTCACCAAGACCACAGTCACAGAATATTTAAAGAAGAGTCTTAAAAAGAATATTAGTGAGACAATTAGTAAAATTAAATAAGGTCTGTCAGTTACATAATAAATTTTGCATTGATGTTAATTTCCTGATCTTGAGAATTGTATAGTGATTATGTAAGATGTCCTAGTTCTTAGGAAACACGATGAATATCTAGTAGCTAAAGGGTACCATTTGTGCTTAGTCTCAAATATTTAAAAATATATATAGAGAGAGAGAGTGAGAGAGAGAGAGAATACTAAGGCAGCCATGGCAACTGCTAAGTTCTGGGAAGTTGGGGTGAAAGGTGCATGAGAATTTTAATACTATTTTTGCATTTTTCCAGAATGTGTTATAATTTTAAAACAAATGGAAAAGAATGTTGTTGGCACAAAAGAACCTATTTAACACCTCTGTAAAGCAGTGGGTTCAGAAAAGGAAGGTGTTGAAGGAG
Organism: Talpa occidentalis; assembly: GCF_014898055.3. NCBI lineage: Eukaryota > Metazoa > Chordata > Mammalia > Eulipotyphla > Talpidae > Talpa > Talpa occidentalis. The sequence goes on along the minus strand of NW_023603239.1, from coordinate 3,502 downwards.
GGCCTTTCCTTGAATGTTGATCTGGGAGATCTTCCTCTGCTGAAATTATATAAGGGTTCCAACTGTTCTTTAAGATGCACTTATTGCCAACGGCACTTTGAAATTACCTCTTTCTAGGAACATCTGCATTTAAGTTTTCCAGCAATTTCCCTCTCTTCTCACTCCTTTGAAAAAACACAGGGTTAAAAATGTTGATATCATCTTGTGGCTTCTCAGACTAAGCTTTGGCTAAGTGTATTACTTACCAAGAAAAGTCTTTTTGTTATTGACCATCAAGCCCCACCAGATCCTACACTCAGACTTATCTTTCTTTTGCTCTCATCATTTTATAACATTATTATTATTATTATTATTATTTAAATGTTAATGTCATTTATTATGAAGCCATACACAATTACTTGTCTTCTGGTTTGTTGAAACAATAGGTCAGACAACATTTGCCACAATAATGTCTGTCAAAGTGGCTGGCCATAAAAACTCCAGCACCACATTCATCGGATGGGCACTCCCGACGAAGGCGACTGATTTTGCCATTCTCATCCACCTTATAATATTTCAGGACAGCTAGCTTAACCTTCTTTCTCTTATGTTTATTTTTCTTGGGAGTGGTGTAAGACTTCTTCTTTCTTTTCTTAGCACCACCACGCAGTCTCAGGACAAGATGAAGAGTGGACTCCTTCTGAATGTTGTAGTCAGACAGAGTTCGTCCATCTTCCAGTTGTTTGCCAGCAAAGATTAGTCTCTGCTGATCAGGAGGAATTCCTTCCTTATCCTGGATCTTGGCCTTTACATTTTTGATTGTATCCGAGGGATCAACCTCGAGGGTAATCGTCTTCCCCCGTGAAAGTTTTCACGAAAATCTGCATCTTGGTGGCGGGTCCACCACGGCCGGCGGAGTGGAAAGCTCTTATTATTATTATTATTATTATTATTATTATTCCTTTCACCTCTAGAGGTCCATGAACCAGAAAAATAAAGCCTTTGGAAGGAGTATTTCTCAGGAATTCTCTCAAAGCAGGATGAAGAAGGAACACCAACATTTTCCTTAGAAGCTAAGTTTAGAATAAGCACAGTATGAGAAAGGTGTACAGTCACACTGTTTACCATATCAACACCTAATCATCATTTTTTCCCTCTTACTCTATAGTGTCACTTTGAAAAAAAAAAAAAAAAAAAACCCTAGTCCAGATATGCCTGGGCATATTTTAAGACTCTTCCATAATATTGATCCATTCTATTTCATTGGTCTAACTGTTTATCCTTGGAGCAGTATCACAATTTCTTTATCACAAGAGCTTTTTTAAATTTATTTATTTATTTTTATTATTTATGCAAGCACTGGGTACAGTCAGAAGCGCAGGAGGGTGAGAGAATTCACCAGAGCCAGAACGGGGAGCAGAGCAGGCAGAAGGACCGAAGTACACTGCTGAGGGGAGCAGTGGGCGGCAGGAGAGGTCTGTGAGCCATGTGAGACCCTCCTCCGGTGGCCGGGGAGCAGCCGGGGATCGAACCGGTGCTACCGAGGCTGCAGGCAGCTTCGCAACCCAGCGCTCAACCGCTGCGCCACCGGGGAGGCCCTATCACAAGAGCTTTTAATAAGTCTTGTTACTGGTGGAAAGGTCTTGGGAAGACCTTGATTTTTTTTAGAAGGTTATTAGTTATCTTTGGTCCTTTACATTTTCCTATAAAGTTTAGTACCATTTGCCAACTTTCATGAAAAAATTTGTTAGGATTATAACAGGAATTACATCAAACCTTTAGATCAATTTGGGAACAGCTGATATTTTTACAATATTGGGCAGACTTAGCTTTTTGATTGCTCATAATGTTCTGAACATAATCCTATCTCAAGTGATACAAAATACTATTACTCATAAGAAAAGAAAAGAGGACATAAGGAAGATTATTTCACAGAAATGCTCTTAAAGAAGAATTAAGGAAGAAAACATAGCTAGGATCTGGAGTTTATAATAAACCATGGCTTTGTACATGGCTCATGAAATAGGTTGTCCATCAAGGTCCAACCAGAAAAAGGAAACAATCAGAAAAATTTTAATATAGGAAACAATACATGGGGATTAGAAAAATCAAAAGAACAAACAGGGTAAGATAAGAAATTGAGCGATTAGCAACTGCAGGCAAATGCTACACCCTATGAAATGGAAGGAACAAGGAAGCATGTGCTTCACTGGAGCCCAGAAAGTGGACTGGAGTCACTTGGTAAGGGTGGGAATCTCTGAGGATCCAGGGCCAAGGAGGAAGTGTTTTCTGGTGGGAGCTGGAATCACAGAAGAAAAGCAGTCACTACTAGACATGCAGCCCCCTCCATCCAAGAAGAGAAAAGGAGAGAAAAGCTCTGGTCTTTTTCTTTCAGTGTAGGTAACTCTTCATGGTTGAACTTATCTTGTAATGACTGATAAGGAAGTATGGGAAATAATCTTTGCAAAAACCAGAACCTCCATGATACAGAACCAAAAAAGGAAACTGGAAAGCAAACAGAAAAACAAATAGCATGCACATGAAAAACACCTAGTAGACCAGATACTGAATTTAGATTTTCTCTCAAAATTTATTAATTCATTTCATTTGTAAATGTAAATGCTTACTATGTGTCAAACACTGATATTGACAGATGCACATCCCTTTGACTAGAGCAAATTATGGAGTTGATCCCAACATTAATGGGTGGCCTAGGAGTTAAGTCTCAGTGCTATCACTGCTATGGTCTGCATTCAATCCTGGGCCAGGGAGCTAACCTATATGGTGCAGCAGACCTCTGCTGTCTTGCCCACTGCTCCCCTCAGCAGTGATTTTCGGTAGAGCCACCTGTTTCTGCTCCCCACTCTGTCTCTGGTGAGTCCTCTCACCCACCCATGCCCTGCACCTCTGGCCTACACCCTAGTTCTTCTAGGCAACAATAAATTAAAAATTAAAAAAAAAAAAAGAAATACACTCCCTCTACTCCAGCAGTTTATCAGTTCATCAAGAAGTGAAGGTGGTAGAGGTGTCTACTGAGAAGACTGAGAGAGTGTTGAATGCCAAGAAAATGAAACTACCATCGAAAACTACTGTCCTGCAATGTACATCTACAGAATCCCCTTTGTTTGTTATCAATAGGATAAACACTTATCTCTTGTGACTTGAAGGTTTTTCCCAGTAAAAAGCACCATGTCAATAAGATTTCCTCATGTAGTTTGGTCCTAGAATACATTTAGTATCTGGTTTTTTATATTAGGTCAGATTGCTAACACACTTTGATATAATTAAGAAATCACAATCCAAATCTTCATTCTAAGTGAAGATAGAAACTTTTTTTTTTTTTTTTAATACAAGTACTGGGTACAGTCAGACGTGCAGGAGGGTGAGAGAATTCACCAGAGCAAGAGGGGAGAGCACAGCAGGCAGACTGATGAAGTACACTGCTGAGGGGAGCAGCGGGAGGCAGGAGAGGTCTGCGTGCCATGTGGGACCCTTGCCCGGTGGCCGGGGATCAAACCGGCGC
>NW_023603236.1:0-7858 GCF_014898055.3 Talpa occidentalis | reverse complement strand
CGAGATGTCCCTGACGGCCGCGCCTCCTCGATGTTCGGATGATGAACTTCTGATGGCTTTGTCCTTGGCACGCAGTGGGCGCAGTTGCAGTTGGTGCAGCGAATGGGCTGCAAGTGGCCGCGGCCCTTCTTGGCACGACCATTATTCCTCCTTTTCTTGGTCATCTTGGAAGCAGGACCCGAAAGAGCCCATTAAATCAATTTAAGAGAATGTGGCAAGGATGAAGATATTAGTCAGTGAAACTTTAGTAGTGTGTTCACTGTATATTGATTAAAGGAACAAAAAATATGAATGGTATCTCCATAAGGACTGAGAGACAGGGAGAATAAAGATTTGCCTCTGCTTACCCAGTTTATAAGTGGGTATCAGTGCCAGTTTCATCTGCCTCCAAGGTACTTGTTCAAAATAACAGGTAATACAAATCATCCCTTAGTTCTACATTTCCAGTAAATCTCCATAGTTTTGATTGCTCAGTGCATATGTATGTATGCATGTGTGTGTTTTTTGTGTGTGTGTGTGTATAAATCTGTGCAAGAACATTATATGAGGAAGTATTTACTATATTTTCACTTGTTGGATTGAGAGAAATGAATGAGAAAGTTCATAGAACAGTATAATAAATCTTGAAAAACAAAATGCCACCAAGTGTTTCCTGTCCCTATACTCTGAGACCAGGTAGAAAATAGTTTAAAGGACACTGTGTACCCTTGATCTTGTTAATGATGGGTCTCAGATGAACAATCAAAAATCTTGGGAGCTGAGGGATCTACTATCAGAAATACTAAACCCTGAGTGTATACAGTGAGCTCACCTCTTCCTAATACCTGCTTTAACAATTCATTGGAATAGTTAGATTCTATTGATCAAGAACATTAAAGCAATCACAACCATGATCAGGAGTTCTTAAAAATGTATACATGTCCCAGTAGTGGTATGGAAGACATATTTTATTATATCAGAAATTATGCCTCAAAAGTTATCTATGTAATCAAATGGCGCTCCTGATCTTCATTTTGGCAGCATGCTTTGAGATTCCCTTGGCAAAATTTTCACACTGACTGCAGTGATAATACTTTTTTGAAATGTATATATCTCCTTCAGCCACTAAATGTTTATTGAGTGCCTACTGATACACCACATGTTAAGAATGCAAGGTCCTGTCTCAAGGCACTTAAACAACTGGAGAATCACTTACAAATGAACAAATACAAAGATATTTATTAAATTGGATGATCCAGCACACTGAGTGGCAGATTAGGATAACACATTTAAATCTGTCCTGGAAAACTCCCCAGAGGAAGAAGAAACATGAATAGGTATTTTCCAAGCAGACAAAAGATTTTAAATTTATTCTGTGAGTCATGAGATCAGTCATCAGTTTTAAGCAAAGGAGGGACATACTCAAATTTTTGCATTTGAACTCTGGGCCTGCTATGCAAAGGCAATTGGAAAAGGGAATTCCTCAAGCAAGTGGCAAGGATTGTGTTACAGTAACTGAAGGAGACGATGGGCCCAAGCAAATGGAATAGTGGCCCCCGTCGCTATGAGAGATAAATGCAGAGAGGAATAAATCGTTTATGATGTTTGGAATGTGAGGAAGGAGTCAAAGGCTCCCAGACATTTCGCTTGGAAACTGGGTGAAGGTTCCAACTATTCATGAAAATAAAGACTATGGAAGGAGAGAGTAACTGGTACAGACACAGAAGCTGAGAGGAAATGTCTAATTCTAGTCTTACTAAGTCTGTACAGGCTGGCTGTCCAGGTGAAACTATTTAGAAATCAATTGGAGAGCTATGGACTGTGGCTCAGGATAGAGATTTAAATGTAAATTAGTATGGGCAAGATTCCCTCCCATCCCCTCAAAGTGATAAATGTGGAAAAAGAAGATACTGACATTTAAGAAGAGGGCAGAGAAATAAATTAAGCCAATCAAGGTGCAAGAAAAGGAGCAGCTAGTGTCGAGATCAGCCAGGAAAAAGTCATGTCATGGAAAGTAAAATTAGAACTTCAAGAACAGGAGAATAATCAGCTGGACAAATCATATAAAATGAGAACTAAAAATATTTATTCTGTTGGATTAGGACATGAAACAGGACAGAGTCCATGCAGTGACATGGGTTGAGTCAAATTAGAAATGGTTAGAAAGTGGATTGGTGAGTCAGAGTCAGAGAATAAATCTAGGTTGCATTTTATAAAACAATAGCTGTCAAAGAGAGAAGCATAGGGGTGTTAAGTAAATAGACCATTTGTTTTTTAAGTGAAAAGGACAAATATATTTTTATACCAAGGGGAACAACCAATGGAGCACTGAGGTTAAAAAGGACAATATTGATAAGGCAGATTTTCTAAGGAGGCAAGACGGCATGACTGCCCCAGCACCAGTATATGGAATTGCTTTGGATGGGAAGACAGTCTTTGCTAAAGATGAGGACAAGGATAGGATGGGTACAAATGCAAGTGCACTTGTGGGCGCATGGATGGGAGCAGGAAAGAAGTCACTCTTGATAAGTGCTAGCCCCTAACTCAGAAGCAAGGTCATCCCAGAGAGAGAAGATTGAAAGCTTTGAGGAGTGGTAACGGTTTGGAATAGCAGCTAAGGGAAATGGGAGAAACACGTATAATAGGACTGCCGAGTAACATTGAAGGCACAACTGAGATTAGTTTCACTACAGATTTATGGTCTCCATTCTATATGGTTGTGATTTTTCTTTTTCCTCCAGCAGAGCAGTGCCCAAGGAATGTTTACAACTAAGGAGGCTCCATGGAGGATTGCTTGAAGGACATGAAGTCCATCCATCTCAGCAGATAGTTTAGATTGTATCTCAAGACCAAGGTAAGCCATCCAAACTAAATACTTGAACTGTGTTATTCCAGCCCCCTTTACTTTTACTTACTTTTACTAAATTACATTTTGGCATTAGGCCTCTGCTTGTGGGGAAGAACCCAATGAGAAACAGCCCAGCTCTGTCAGCATTGTTAGAATTGTGGGGAGTGTTGAGAAAGGCATTGGCCTCTGAGCCATTCATGTTCCACTCATGACAGCACAAAGAACTCTTTCCCTTAAATCCAAATGCCAACAAACAATTGATTTTTCATAAAGAGCTCCATGTTTATCTGGTATAAAGCTAGGGATGGTCCAGAGCATAGTCTCGAAGCCAGAATGCTTAGGTTCAAATCCAGCATCTATCAAGTATTAGCTCTTCACCTTGAACCTCTTTACTTCTTGGTGTTTCAGTTTCCTTAATTATAAAACAACAAAAATAATCATACCTACTTCAGCAGACTGCACTGAGGATTAAATGAGACATCTAATGTAAAGGAGCTTACATTGTGGCTGGCAAATCCTAAATCCTCAATAGAAATTAGCCAGTTATTGCTGTGTTATTTTCTTAGAACTGCTCTTTTTCTTGTCTTTTGTGCTTTAACTCCATTCTCTTTGTTCTATGCATTTGTATGTATTACTTTACCTCTGGTTCTACTTAATGTTGTTTTTGCCTTTTGTTCTATGCCCATGCACTTATTTTGTTTTCTGATATCCATGTAGCATCATTGTAGAATGAGGCAGAAAAAAGCAAGTAAACTAAAGAGGGTCTTACACCAAGCAGTCACTGTAAAGACTATTCTACTTTTAGACCTCTTTTTAGGAAAAGATTCAAAGATGGTAAAAAGAAAAGGACTTGGAACTTTCTTCTCCCGCATTTCTATCTAGAAATCCAAATTTCCTTGAAGTCCATTTCACCTGATGTTTACTTTTCTTACTATCATTCTTGATGAGTCCCTGTAGTGACTTAGCCTAATTCATTATTTGCTCATAGTAAATAAATAATGTTACTTTACTTGCTGAGAGGAATGGATTGTTGCAGATTGACAAACAGTGCAGTTTTGTGGTGGGATGAGAGCTGGATTGGGGTCAAAGGGTCTGGGTTTGGCTGTCAGTTCTGCCACTTACCACCTCTTCATTGGCTCTCTGGCCTCAGTTCTTTTATCTGCTAAGCAGAGTTAATGGTCTTGACATCACAGTGCAGTTGTGAAAAATGGAGAAGGTGGACAAATTAGTTGACTCTGTCTCTAATATAAGTGGTACCATGCATGTCGCCATTCAAACTTGTACTTGGATAAATTGTAACAAATAATTCAGTCTTCCTAAGTATGTTTAAAAGGCAACTTTAACATACTGTCTAACTGAATTGTTTGAGATACATATACTAGTCATTTTGGAGTAGTCAGTCAAATTGCAAAGCAAAAAAATTTTTTAGTCCTCTAAGAATATCCAAAAAATTTCATCTTGGTATCTGAATATCACCTTGGCCTGTAGTGTCATTAGAAAAACAAGAAAATATCACAGATTGTCTTCTTTGCTTTAGACTAACTATATAACCCATGGTAGACAAATCAGTGTGCTATGGGGTCTCACCATTTGTGTGTTTTTCTTCTTATTGTTGTTGTTGGTTTGTTGCTCCATATTCCAGTGAGTATATGCAGATGAAAGGCTGCTTTCAAGGTGTTTAGCTCAAGGCATGTGGGTGTGGTACAGTGTACCCCAGGTGTTGGTATCAAAAGGACAGTAAAAGGGTTTGGGCCAATTTCTAAAGCAACAAGAGAACTTATTTCCCTGTCCCCCTTCTCTCTTTCAGGCCCAAAGTTGAAAACCAAAGGCCTGTGTTGGTGGGCCACTCCCACCACCAAACATCCCTGAGAAATCAGTATCAGAAAGCATAAAAAAGCCCAACTACAATGGTTGGTCTTCAAAGAGGCTCATTTATTATATTGCTCAGTGCCCCACAGAGTTGCTCCAAGCTCATAACTGCCACTGATTTCAAAGAGAGCTCTGAACTTGCATACGCTCCACAAGGCACAGCGCAGGATGAGAAATAGGCTGAGTGGCTTGAAGCCATGTTCAGACATTTTTTAATGTTCGTAAATGTCTTTGGCACCATCACTTTCACATAGAAACCTACTTACCTCCTGCCGCAAAGTGTGAGATAAAGCCATTTTCAAGCCCAGGTAGGGGAAGGTCTGGAAATTGGGCTAAATCTTAAAACTGCATGAAGATTGAAAATAGGACTCAGGAGCTGAAGCTCAGCTTTCACTAAACCATTTTGGACACTCTGGCCTGCAAGATACTGTCAGTGTCACCTTTAAAGGGTTAAGACAGCAAACCGTGGTGATCTCAGTGGCTCCCAAATGACCCTGGGGTTAAACTGAAACCCCTAGCTCCAAGGGGTCCCCAAATCATTGGTAAGGAGGGAGGGAGGCAAGACAGGAGGGTGGGAGGAAGGAAGGAAGAAAGAACAGGACAGGCTATTTCAATTGGGCCTTGATAGGGACTCAACGGGCACAGCCTGGGGAGCCACAAGTTAGGGATTAACATTTCCCACCATATTTCTCTGCCTCCAGAGATGCTCTATCCTGTTGGTCCAGGAGGCTCGTGGGAGATAGATTAGATTAGAAAGACCTATCAAAGGCTTTCTGCTTGACCACCTGCACAAAGATTAGCCCTCTTCCCCTGTTCTGTTCCTGTGATTCCCTCTTCACCAAGACAAAGAGAAAGAGATCCCTTAGGCAGTCAACAGTCACTTTGTATACTCCAGAAGGAGTGTAATTCATGTAGGTAATTCTGGATGGCTGCATAAGCCCCTTGTATTTGGAAGGATATAGAAAACAAGAAAGAGTGTCCTAGTCATAGTTATTGTTTAGTAAACATTCATTCCATCTTGGAAAATGCATTGTATTGGATGCTACCTTCAGTAGGAAACGTAAAGTTGTTTATTTGGGAGAATTGGTGTTAAATAATGAGACATAGGTGTGGTTCCAAGAAATCCAGAGGTGGCCTCTGCAAGTTTGAAACCACAGTCTCTAAAGTCTTCAGGAAAATATTGTCAAGCATATGTCTTTGATAAATCCTCACTGTTTATTTACTCTTCCAACCAGTGCTCACACAATTCCACTTGTTGGAATATAGCAGTGGACGAAGCAGGCAGAATTCTACCCCGCCCCCTCAGTGAGTGACTGTAAGAGGAGTGAAGACTTAACGACAGCAGAATCATTTATCTAGCGTGTGAGATGTTGATAAGGGCTATGGAGAAAATGAGCAGGAAGCACCAGGGAATCACGGGGTGGGATGGGGGTACAGTCTGAGATGAGATGGGATTGTGAGGTGCTGAGTAAAGAATTTTTATTTCTTTGCTTTTAAATGCTTGCCTTTTATTTTTTCTGTTAGTTCAAATATTAATAGAGAGTCACTCAGAATAACCTGTGACATATTTTTAAAACTTGAAAGGTACAGCCAGCTTGCCAGAAACAATGAGAAAGCCAAGCAGCTCTGCTCCTGGGTCCTCATGCCTGTTTGGTGCTGCCACAACATGACATGAGCTCCATGGAAAGAGGCATTACACTTGGTCTCGTGTTCTGCACACAGTCAGTGCTCAGTAAATGCTCTTCACAATATGTAAGAGCCATGGTCTTAGATTTAAAAGGAATTTTTTTTTTCCAAAAAAAGGATTTCTCCATGTTTTTGTCTCTCTTCTAGAGATCTGTGAGTAGCTATAACCACACAGACAGATTCAGATGTCACAAGTAATTTCTAGAAGTTTATCAGTCCACATCTATTCACATTTATGTCCCAAAATTTCTCTATCATCAGTGTAAACATATTCAATTCATCTATCTTCACTTATGCCGTCCTTAAATACTCAATGAAAAATACCATCAGGCTGTTTCCAATCTTTCTATCACATCCTTGATCTCTAAAAGGACACAGCCATCACTATCCCTAAAACAATGTAGTTATATACTTTCCTTCTCATTATAACCCTTCTTGTTTTCTCAGTATCTGAGTTGTGCCAGGCTTGGTGTGTTCTGTTAGGCCTCACCTTAATCACACTAAAAAAATTAATTCAGACTGAAAAGAATAATGTAGAATGGAAAGACAGGAAAGTCAGTAGTTTTAGCAGAGAAAATTTCTCAGTGGACAGCAGTATTCTCCCTGTCATCCCAAGAGTTTACAAGCTCTTTTACATGTAGAGTATGTCACATAATCCTCTAAGCCTCACTTCTTAGAGTGTGGTCCACAGATCAGCAACATCAGCATCTCCTGGAAGTTACCAAAAATGCAGAATCTCAGGCGCCACCTGAAAACTTACTGAACCAGAGTCTGCATTTTAACAAGAACCTCAGCTGCTTTGTACAGACATTGATGTCTGAGACATTCTACTCTAAATAATACTGTGAGGAAATCAGAAATTCTTTTGACTATTTTACAGATAGAAATGAAACAAAACTGGAGAGTCAGAGATGTTCAGTTAGCTAGTAGGTAAGACTTGGGGTCAAAGATCAATACCCTTCCCAGTACATTATGTCCCCACCTTGGATGTTCTTGGAAGAAGCTGTCTCATACATCTTTTTGGGTCTCACATTGCCCATCCCAGCATTTCATAAGGAGCATCTGCACAGTAATTATAGCCTGATATTGTCCCCTGGTGGTAAGTAGGCAAATGCTAGTCTCCTGCTCGATTATATATTCCTTACGTAGGCTGGTCTTGCAGTCTCTTCTCTGAGGTCAAAGATTAACTACATGAAAGAAGTTTCACAATTAGAAATTTCTCCAATTTTCTCAATCCTTTACCAAGAAAGAAGACATTCACAGTTTTTGAGGTTTCTATTGCAAATTTGCCTTCCTAGGCAGACTATTTAAGTATTTCATCTGACCACCCTGAAGGGAAAAGGAAGGTGACTAACACCTAGTAAGCATTTCCTGGTACACCTAGCTCAGTGCTCTCTCTGAGTTACCTCATGATTCTCAGAGAGACCTAAAGGATTGATTCAACCTAACCCTGTCATACAGATGTGAAGTTGAGAC
>NW_023603235.1:0-7860 GCF_014898055.3 Talpa occidentalis | reverse complement strand
GAGGAATCTGAATTCCAGTAAGGATTGAAGACTTGGCCAAGAGTGTGCAAGGCACAGGTGATTTGGATGCAATGGTGAAAGAGAGCCAGTCTCCTTGCCTTCACATGAACTATCCAAGTTACCAAATGTGACAAATGCTATTCTGGACTACCTCTCTTCTGTGCCTACATTCACTCCCAAAGTAATCTCATCTGGTATCACAAATTTAAATGCCATCATTTCCCTCTGAAGTTGATCAGGTTTTTATGCCACTAGCCTCTGTGGCTATCACCTGCAGCCTTGATCATGTTAATGCAGAAGGAGCTTGGGAGCGTGGGAATGGGTATGCGTGCCTGATTGTGGACACCTGGCACATAGGTGGGGGCATATGTAAGTGTGCACACCTGAGGCTTAGAGGCCAGGCATATAAGGGCAGCATCACTCAGAGAGCATGAGCAGTGTGACAAAAGAAGAGAGGCGACAGCTTAGACACGATAACTTGACGACATCAGAGAGAACTCAGAGAAAAGAGAGCGTGAAGATTTGCTGGGGTCTGGGGAGTTCAGTTGCCTGCTTGCCTGCCTCCCAGCCCTTCCTGGCCGGTCTGTGCCTAGTCCTTGCATGCCAGCCTCCCTGCCTGGTGTGCCTATGTACCTAATTCTCTGAAAGAGCATTAAAGCCTGAAAAATCCACCAAGGGCTCCAGGACGCTCCTTTATCCATCTGTCCAAATCAATACCAAATCTGCCTTGTGCTTACTGGTATTAGACCCCCACTTCCAAATTCTCTAGCCCAGACCTTCCCCCCACACTTTAAACTTAAGTATATTTTTGCCTATTTGGCATAGGTAGGGCCTGTGGGAAAACACGGACTTTTCTCAGAGTTTCTCAGACTTTTTTGCCCTGACCATCCAGCACAGGTGGCCTAGTAGGTAACATGTAGCCTTGAGATGTAGTCCAGAAAGTTACAAATAATAGTGTAACCTTGATGCATAGTTCACATGAGCAAAACATTCTTCTGTAAACTAGGCCTGGCCCTGTGCCAACTTAGTCTTTCAATCCTATAAAAGCTAACAGGGCTCCTTTGGGGGCCGGAGCTCTCATTGGCCACTCACTGGGCATGAGGCTACTGCTGCTAGATGCTGCCAGGGGCACTGCCTCTGGATGCTGCCACTGTGCTACTGCTGCTGCCTTCCTGACCTGCTTGCTCATCTACTGCCATCGAGAAGTGGGCAAGCTTGTCGCTAAGGCCCTAAGAGCATCTTGTAGGGTAAGTGAAAATGTCAGGATTTTCCCCCTCCCACCATTAGTATTAATGATAGATACCTGTGTTTTTACACATGTGCCCCATGGCAGACACCTGCAGTAGGGTGTGGGCATGTGTAAATGGGTACATCTGGGCTAAGAGACTGGGCATATAAGTGTGGCATCACAGGGACGCCAGCAACAGCAACGGGAGCAGAAGCAGAGAGAGCAGAGAAGAGCCTGCGAGAGAATGCTAAAGAGCCCAGAAAGAGTGAAGACTCGCCTTCCACCCTCCTGTCACCCCCAGCCCTCCTGTCTACCGTGTACGTGGGCGCCGCACTACAAATGATGTAAAAAGCTCAATAAAAGCCTGAAAAAGCCACCAAGGGCTCCAGGACTCTCCTTTACTCATCTGCCTGGATCACAGAGATCCTGCTCTGTGCCTTGCTGGCACTACACCTCTTTACTTGGCTCTCTGTGTCTAGCAAGGATTTCAAATGTAGCATTTCCAAAACCAAACTCCTGACTTTCCCCACAAAAGTGGACCATTTGCAGTTACCCAGTTTTGGTAAAAGGCAATCCATTCTTATAATTGCTCAGGCAAAACCCTTTGAGTCATCCTAGATTTACCTGTTTCATGCCTCACATCAATTCAGAATTTTTTTGGTACTTCCTTCAAAATAGACCCAGGTGCCCCATGGCCACCGAGCAGGAGCCGGGCGAGCCCGGGAAGGGAAAGGTAAAATTAGAAGATCATGTGATGTTGGAGTAGGAGGATTTTTCTTAGTGACTTTAGGATGCTGGTTCCATTGTAGGTATAACTATGCAAAACAAAGAATCCAGGAAAGAATTGCCAGAGAAGGAATTAAAAATAAGATTTTATATGAAAGTACCCACCTTGATCCTGAAAGAAAACAAACCAATGGCAACAGCAGCAGCTGAGCAATCTCGGGCATAGAACACCCAAATACAACGAAGTCAGTGTGAAAAAATCTGAGAGCAACTATTAAAAAAAACCTACCTATTATGTACCATAAAGCCTTCAATCAAGTAAAAAAAAAAATAGACCCAAATTCCAACTTTTTCTTACCATTTCCACTACAACCTCCCCAACTGTGCAATCAGCCTCTCTCCCCTAAATTATCACAAAAGGCTCTCAGCTGGTCTCTCTGTTTCTTTCCCTGCTTTTTGGAGTCAATTTTCAACACAGCATTTGTAATGATCTTCTCAAAACATAAGTTAGAACATGTGTCTCCCCTGCTCAAAATCTTCATTGTAATCACTATATACAACAAACGAATCAATATCATATCCTTTTACTTAGTATTACTATATCTCCAAGCTAGATTAATAAATGGGAAAAGGAGGAAGGTGGAGAAACGTATGTACGGCATGTACCTTTTTTTTTTAAAGATTTATTTATTTATACAAGCACTGGGATACAGGCCAGAGGTGTGGGAGGGTGAGAGAATTCACCAGAGACAGAGCAGGGAATAGAACAGGCTGAAGGACTGAAGTACACTTCTGAGGGGAGCAGCGGGCGAGACAAGAGAGGTCTGCCACACTATGTGGGAATCTCCCTGACCCCCCAGGAATCAACCGGCGCTGCAGAGGCTGTGGACAGCTTCACAGCACTGCACTCAACCCACTGAGCCACCAGGGAGGCCCAAGGCATGTACCATTTATTGAGAAAAAAAATGAAAAGTATATAATATATGTACTTTATGTATGTTTTGAATGGAAGGATAAACCATAAAAATATTTTTAAAGGTACTCTAGTGACCGAAAGGACAAAAAAGAATCTAGATTTTTATAAATATACTGTCTGTTTTGTCATTTACCTAGAAACCACATAACTTTTACAAAGCCATTTTTTTAATTAACACCTGAAAATTCAAAGCAAAATGCAATAAATAAACCTAACTAGGGATCAAATTAGTGCCATAATCACACAAAGAGAAATTACTTCAAGTCATTTTAAAGAAATGAAATTTGAACATACATGCTTAATGAGAGACACCCTAAGGAAAAAAGAACTGTAAAAAAAAACTATTAAGCATATGTTTAATAATCATAATGGTAATGTTTTGAAACTATTTCACATAGATCATAGGATAAAGCAAGTGGGTAGTTATGTTATTGGCATTAAGTGCCAAGATTTCCAGAAGTGATGCATGTATAAAAGCAAAGTCAAAGTCAAGTAAAATCTGCGAAGCCCTAAATTTCATTGGAAATCCAAGTGAAAACGTGATACATTTCTCAAAAAAAAAATTAGTGTGTGTGAATTTTTAACTTAGTCCACTGAAAAGACTTGCAAACAATAATGAAGCCAGTAACAATGAGCATCCAGATTGCTTTCTCTAAGTATCACTTTCCCACTTAAAGATTCCTTGGGAAAATGACTAATTGCAGGTCTGGGGCAGAAAAGGTGCTAGAAAATATCAGCCTAGGGCCTCTCTGGTGGTGCAAGGGGTTAAGCAGAGCATTATAAAGCTGTCCGCAGCCTCTGTATAGCATGAGTTCAA
This sequence comes from Talpa occidentalis, assembly GCF_014898055.3. NCBI lineage: Eukaryota > Metazoa > Chordata > Mammalia > Eulipotyphla > Talpidae > Talpa > Talpa occidentalis. Next base: position 4,113 of record NW_023603235.1, on the reverse strand, counting down.
TCCCCAACCAGGGAGATACCCACATGGCACAGCAGACCTCTCCTGACTCGCCCGCTACTCCCTTCAGCAGTGTATTCTTTTTCTTTTTTTTTACTAAATATTTTGTATACAAGAATTCGGGTACAGGCCAGAGGCACAGGAGGCTGAGAGGATTTACCAGAGACAGAGAGGGGAGCAGAACAGGCACACGGACCCAAAATACACTGCTGAGAGGGAGCAGCAGGCGAGACAGAAGAGGTGTGCCGCGCCCTGTGGGTATCTCCCTGGCCTGCCAGGAATCGAACCCACACTGCAGAGGTTACAGACAGCTTGATGGCGCTGCGCTCAACTGCCTGCGCCACCAGGGAGGCCCAGCAGTGTATTTTGATCAGTCTGCCTGTTCTGTTCCCCACTCTGTTGCTGGTGAATCCTCTCATCGCCCCCCCCCACACACCTCTGGCCTGCACCCCAGCTTTTGTATAATAGATAAATAAAAATAAACCTTACAAAAAACTTTTAAGATTTGGTAACAAGTGTGGGAAATTCTCTTGTCTTCCAGCTGCCTAAGACAAAGCCTCATAAGTAAGTTCCCTTAGTTATTAAAATTGCCAATATGGAGTGGTCTGCCTTTTTCTTCAGTCTCTCCACCCTCCATGTATGGGGGCTGGTTTCTGATTACACTTGGGATGGTGAAAGAGATCTAGTCTTTCCTGCAGTCACATAAACTATCAGAATCTATGAAATGTGACAAATGTTTGTTTCTACTCTTTAGCATGGACAATTTCAAACACACACTGAAGTAGGGAGAATAATATAATGAACATCTATCTGTTCCCCATTATCCAGCTTCAACAGTGATCAGAATAAATGACTATTGTCCTTTTATCTACACTCCGCCATCTTCACCCCAATATTTGCAGCGGATTTCATTTATCCTATTGTTTCATCAAAGATCATGTTTAATCCATATTCTATATGATTCTATATGTACCTAAAACACATGCATGCATACACACACAACTATATACATAAAAACAGATATGTAATACATGAAAGAAGTGTGCTAAAGGTAATACACTAAGGTTCATACGATACCTCTCTCAGGAAAATATTTGGGGGCTGCAGTGTAGGAGAAGATTGCGTTTAAAGAAATGTTTAGTGCGGATGTTTTCAGGTCGCGTGCATCAGTCACACGATTTCCTATTGTTTTAAAAACTCAGTCACCCTTTTACCTAACATCTTTGTCCTGAAAAAACTCTTGTATGTGGGACTCCCTACAAGGAGACATGAGACTGAGTGAGGAATAAAATTAAGCGGATTAAAAGACATCCCAACTTCGCTGCTGTGCGTACGATAGCGTGGTGTAAGGGCGATGCATTCGCTTTTCCGAACAGAAGCACTTAATGCCATTATCACCGCTTGGTCTGCAGGGAAAAAGAACTGTACTCTTGCTCAAAGAACTACAAATCCCAGAAGGCCCTTGGGCTGGGGCGCTTGCGCACTACGCGCTCCGTCCTTTCGCCTCGCCGTCGCGGGGAAAGACCCGCCCCGAGGTACTGCCGGTCGCGCTGGAAGAAGCGGAAGAAGATGGCGCTCACCAGGTGGTTGTTGATTCGGGTCCTCGATACGGAAGGGTTTAGCTGGACCCACCTTTTTTATCTCTGTGCCTCCACTATCCAGGGGTTGACCCGGCCGGGGGCACGGAGCTCGCGGCCGAGGCCGCGGCTGAGCTTTCCCGCCAGCCGCGGGGTGACTAGGCCTCGCCGGAGCTGGGACCTTTCCTGAGCGTCTCCCGGGTTGAGTTCACCCCTTCCCTGGGGCCAAAAGTAGCAGCGTGGCGAGTACTTCTCTGGCCGAGGAGTCGCACGTGTTTTGCGCTGAGGCGCTCGAAGGAGTGGCCAGCGCAGCCCCGGGCCCGCGGCGCGGATGGGCCCCGGGGGTGCGGAGGCCGGGGTCTCTTGGGGTGCAGCGGCGCGCCCGGGGGGGCGAGTGGGGGGTTGTCTGCGGAGGCCCCTTTGCTGTCTCTGTCCCGAAACAAGGCGTGGGGGGAGAGGGTCTGAGCCGAGGCTTCAGCGTAGCCGCGGTAGTGGCCGCTGTCTACGAGTGGGCGCCGCTGGCCCGCACTTTAACTCGGGACCTTAGAATTTCTTCCGTGGATTGAAAAGTACTTGAGATTTGTGCTGTTTCCGGTTGCCTTAGCAACCGCATGTAAAGTGGTCGCCGCTTTTAAGAAAAAGATGCTCAAGTGGGAGATTCCCAAGAGTTACATAACTCCTCGCCTGCAGGCTTGCTACCCCATCTAAGTGCAAAAACTTGAGATGTGAACGCAACAGGAAAAGTGGAGTGTTCAGGAGGATTGTAAAGGAAGTAATAATTTTAGGACATCAGTTTGGCGTTCCCGATATACACATGATTCTCTTCACATGTATTTTACTGGTTGAGGGTGGTTATGAATCCTAAATACATCTGACTCAGAAAATGCCTCTTGGGAATTATGTTTGGGTACCTACTGTAGCCTAGGGCTTGTGTATATGCAGAAGAAAGTCTGGCCGTCTTTGCGGAAGGGAAGATGGGGGTACGAGGCCTTACAGATGTGAAACAACTGCACAGAATGTTTATTTGTTGGGTTTTTTTTTTCTTAAACTTTCTTTTTAAGATTTCTTTATTTATGCATACATGAGCTGGGGTACAGGCCAGAGATGCGGGGGGTGAGAGGATTCACCAGAGACAGAGTGGGGAACAGAACAGGCAGGCAGACTGAAATACACTGCTGAGGGGAGAGGCTGCGGATTGCCTCATAGGTTGCATCTTAACCCCTGCGCCACCAGGGAGGCCCCAGAATGCTTGTTTGTATAGTACTAATCTTAAGTGCAAAAGTGAGAGCTGGGATAAGCTGAATGGACTGCAGAGTTTCCTGGAGTGAATATTTCTGGGAGCAAACATTTAAATGCCCCACTAGGTGGGAGTCACTGGACATAGACTTGTAGTAATGAGACAAGTTTTGTGGAAAAGGTGAAATTTGAAAATGACAGGAAAAATAGGAAATGTGTGCTTAAAATTTCAATGGCAGAGTTAAGTGACTAGTCTTGGGGACTACGTAGTTTTCTGATTTTGTTGAGTTCTAGCTGATTTGATATTTAAACAGTCTCAAGTTTCTGCTAGAAACTTGAGACTATCTCCAAGTTAAGCCAGGATTTCTTAACAGCAGTTCCTTGACATACTGTTGTGTGTTAACAGTCTTGGTGTCACCAGTGATTTGTTAAGTCATACTAATTTCATTTTGTAAATTCAAGTGTATTTAGGTTATGTATGTAATATCACTTGCATTTAATATGCTTTTTTTAGTAAAGGTGAAAGGGTAGACTAAGAAGTCTCAACAATGGCACTTCTGGCATTTTAGGCTGCGTAATTAATTCTTGTATGGATCTGTCCTGTGCACAGTAAGATGTTTAGCAACAACTTTGGCCTCTACCCACCAAATACTAGTAGCATCTCCACCCCATATCTACCTGCTAAGCCCAAGTCCTGACAATCAAAATGTCTCCAGACATTGTATCTACATGTAGATTTTTGTCCACAGTTGAGAAACCCTGAGGTAGACTTACTACTTGCATCTATATCCTACTGTGTACCCCTCCCAACACTCTCTCCCCATAAGATTGCTTCTTTGTGAGAATGTCATCCTTTAGAGAGAACAGCAAAGTTTTAAGACCCTCTTCCGGTGTGTTCTGACCATAATCCAGTACCTGTTTACTGGATGTCCAAACTCATTCCTTTGGCAGGCTGTTTGAGTAAACTAGTTATCCCACAGTAGGAAAAGAAATGAAACATAAGTAAATATTGTGGCTTCTTTGTAACTATCTTTGTAGCCCTCCTGTGTATTAGATATATCTGAAAATAACTACTGTAGAAGCTCAAAACTTTTGACTCAATTCATTCATCCATTCAGTGAGTAAATATTTTCGAAGAACTATCATATGCTGGTTTTCCATTATTGAATCAGTCAGGTGAACTCCTTATCCTCAGTTTACATTCTAGGAGACACAAACTATACATGAGTAAACAAAACAATAATGCAATTTCAGGTAGTAAAACAGCTTTAGGACAAAGGGACAGAGAATGACATAAGTGTAG